>NW_027507791.1:184360083-184532583 GCF_037356315.1 Lithobates pipiens
ATCGAGCGCATTCAGGGTGATGTGGCCATAGGCGATCTTACACCCTACTTACAACTCTCTTGACAAAAGCCAAGGTGGTCACCTCGGGCAATCGAGAGGGAAAATACAGCAGGTCGCCAAAGCCAACAACATAATGGAAAAAAGCCTACGGCACCTGGTATTCCCAGGCGGTCTCCCATCCGGGTACTAACCAGGCACGACCCTGCTTAACATCCGAGATCAGACGAGATCGAGCGAATTCAGGGTGATGTGGCCGTAGGCGACCTTGCAACTAGGGATGAGCTTCGTGTTCGAGTCGAACGTACGTTCGACTCGAACATTGGCTGTTCGTGCGTTCGGCGAATTCCGAACGTTTTGGCCGTTCGCGTCAAAATTCGAGTGGCGCGCGCGCGCGGACCACAATGCACTGCGTTGGCGCAGTGCATTGCTGTCCGATGATTGGCCAAGCATGCACTGTGACCCCGCATGCTTGGCCAATCGCAACGCCGGCAGCGAGGAGAGCCATGATTGGCCACAGGCATCCTGCCTGTGGCCAATCATAGCTCAGACTGTGTAGTGCACGCCCCACACTATATAAGGCCGCCTTTAAGGCGGCCTCCTGTAGTGTGTTACTTTGCATCTGAAGCAGTGGGTGTTCTGTGTACCTTCAACACAGTACACACCAATCGTTTTTGGCTGATTTCCTATCTTGCTGCTGTGTAGTGGTTGTTGTCTGTGCCCTGACTGCAGTATACACCACTATATTCACCTCACCTATATAGCTAGTGATCTAGCTTTAACCACTTAACAACTGCCCATTGCCGATTAACGGCTTCAGGGCGGTTGTTTAACTCAGAGAGGCCGTTAATTAACGGCCTCCCAGAATTCTGCTCTCGCGTGCCCCGAGGTGTGCGCACTCGAGAGCATCCGTGACCGCCGGGTCCTATGGACCCGGCGCATCACGGTAAACGGCCGCTCATAGCGGCCGTTTACCACGTGATTGCTCCGTCAAATGACGGAGTGATCACTTGGAAACAAACCGGCGTCATGTTATGACGCCGGTTCCTCCCTCCCCTTTCTGTACCGATCGGTACAGCGGAGGGGAAAGAGATCGGTGTCAGCAGCGATGTGGGCTGCATCTGCAGTGCCCACATCGCTGCTCACCGAATTTAACCCCTCAATTCCCTGCCAATACTCTGCAATACCAGTGCATACTCTGCAGTACCCTGCCATTACTCTGCAGTACCCCGCCATTACTCTGCAGTACCCCGCCATTACTCTGCAGTACAGTACCCCGCCATTACTCTGCAGTGCAGTACCCCGCCATTACTCTGCAGTGCAGTACCCCGCCATTACTCTGCAGTACCCCGCCATTACTCTGCAGTACCCCGCCATTACTCTGCAGTGCAGTACCCCGCCATTACTCTGCAGTGCAGTACCCTGCCATTACTCTGCAGTGCAGTACCCTGCCATTACTCTGCAGTGCAGTACCCTGCCATTACTCTGCAGTGCAGTACCCTGCCATTACTCTGCAGTACCCTGCCATTACTCTGCAGTACCCCGCCATTACTCTGCAGTACCCCCCATTACTCTGCAGTACCCCGCCATTACTCTGCAGTACAGTACCCCGCCATTACTCTGCAGTGCAGTACCCCGCCATTACTCTGCAGTACCCCGCCATTACTCTGCAGTACCCCGCCATTACTCTGCAGTGCAGTACCCCGCCATTACTCTGCAGTGCAGTACCCCGCCATTACTCTGCAGTACCCCGCCATTACTCTGCAGTACCCTGCCATTACTCTGCAGTGCAGTACCCTGCCATTACTCTGCAGTGCAGTACCCTGCCATTACTCTGCAGTACCCTGCCATTACTCTGCAGTACCCCGCCATTACTCTGCAGTGCAGTACCCCGCCATTACTCTGCAGTGCAGTACCCCGCCATTACTCTGCAGTGCAGTACCCCGCCATTACTCTGCAGTGCAGTACCCCGCCATTACTCTGCAGTGCAGTACCCTGCCATTACTCTGCAGTGCAGTACCCTGCCATTACTCTGCAGTACCCTGCCATTACTCTGCAGTACCCTGCCATTACTCTGCAGTACCCCGCCATTACTCTGCAGTACTCCGCCATTACTCTGCAGTACCCCCCATTACTCTGCAGTACCCCCCATTACTCTGCAGTAACCCCCATTACTCTGCAGTACCCCCCAATACTCTGCAGTACCCGCCATTACTCTGCAGTACCCCCAATACTCTGCAGTACCCTGCTATTACTCTGTAGTACCCCGCCAATACCCCGCCAATACTCTGTAATACCCTGCCATAAATTGCCATACCCAGCCATACTCAGAGATACCCAGCCATACTCGGTGATACCCTGAAGTACCCAGCCATAGACGCCCCCCACCCCTCACCGCCCTCCGGTGCTTCTACCAACTCGCCAGTACGATCAAAGCCAGAATCTTTTTTTTAATTTTTTATTTCAGGCTTCCCAGCCTAGAGGTGAGATGTGGGGTCATATTGACCCCCCCAGATTTCACTGTAAAGAGGACCTGTCACCCCATATTCCTATTACAAGGGATGTTTACATTTCTTGTAATAGGAATAAAAGTGATCAAAAATATATTTTTGGGAAAAAAAATGTCAAACTAAAATAAAGTAAAATGAACAATAAAAAAATAAAATAAAAATTAAAGCGCCCATGTCCCCATGTGCTCGCATGTGCCACACATGTGAGGTATCGCCGAGAATGTTAGAGCGAGAGCAATAATTCTAGTCCTAGACCTCCTCTGCAACTCAAAACATGTAACCAGTAAAAAAATATTTAAAGCGTCGCCTATGGGGATTTTTTAAGTAGCGACGTTTGGCGCCATTCCACGGGCATGTGCAATTTTGAAGAGTGACATGTTTGATATCTATTTACTCAGCATAACTTCATCTTTCACTTTATGCAAACATTGGGCTAACAAGTGGTTAATAATAGAGCTTGCAGTCAGTAGTGTTAGGAGATAGTGCGTGCTGTCTGCGTGCTCTGTACCCAGTACATACCGCTATAATATAGGGCAGGCCCCTACTTTCAAACATCCAACTTACAAACATCTCCTACTTGCAAACGCAAGGAGACAGCAGCAAGTGAGATGAAAAAAGATGGACGACAAAACAAATTATACAGGGGTGATAACCCTTCCCTATGTTTTCCAAAAAGCTTAAAGATATTTTTTTTGACTGGAGCTACACTTTAAAAATGTACCGGTTGAAAATGACAAACAGATTCAACTTAACACAACAAACCTACACAGTCCCTGTCTTGTTTGCACCGCCTGTATACTGCTGTTCTGAGTATATAGGGCCTGGGGGCCACACGCATTTCCTTTTTTTAATATGGGTACGGGGTTCCCCTTAATATGTGTACAAGACCCAAATAGGCTGGTAATGGGCAGGGAGGGCTACCCATGCCATGTTTCTCAATGATTTTCAACCATATTGCAGGAACCAGATATAACATTAAAACCGCAAGCAGTTTTAAATGGTGTTATTTCCGTTTAATGTCATTTTGTGCAGGGACTGTTCTAAACACGGGAAACACGTGGCACTTCACAGGCATACTATAGACACCCCCCAGGCACCATATTTAAAGGAATATTTCACTTTTTTTTTTTCACTTTAATCGTCATTAAAATCAGTGCTCCCGCCAAAACGGTAGTTTTTAAAACTTTTTTTTGCAGTGACCCATGTCCCCTGAGGCAGGAGGCAGGTCGCCAAACCCTTTTTAGCACACTATCTTGCATATTAGCCGTTAAAATTAGCACTTTCCAATTCGAACGTTCGAGTCCCATAGACTTCAATGGGGTTCTAACGTTCGTACCGAACGCGGGGGTCGTTCGCAAGTTCTGGTGCGAACCGAACCGGGGGGTGTTCGGCTCATCCCTACTTGCAACCTACTTACAACCTACTTACAACTCTCTTGACAAAAGCCAAGGTGGTCACCTCGGGCAATCGAGAAGAAAAATACAGCAGGTCGCCAAAGCCAACAACATAATGGAAAAAAGCTTACAGCACCTGGTATTCCCAAGCGGTCTCCCATCCAGGTACTAACCAGGCCCGACCCTGCTTAGCATCCGAGATCAGACGAGATCGAGCGCATTCAGGGTGATGTGGCCGTAGGTGAGCTTGCACCCTACTTACAACTCTCTTGACAAAAGCCAAGGTGGTCACCTCGGGCAAACGAGAGGGAAAATGCAGCAGGTCGCCAAAGCCAACAACATAATGGAAAAAAGCCTACGGCACCTGGTATTCCCAGGCGGTCTCCCATCCAGGTACTAACCAGGCCCGACCCTGTTTAGCATCCGAGATCAGACGAGATCGAGCGCATTCAGGGTGATGTGGCCGTAGGCGATCTTGCACCCTACTTACAACTCTCTTGACAAAAGCCAAGGTGGTCACCTCGGGCAATCGAGAGGAAAAATACAGCAGGTCGCCAAAGCCAACAACATAATGGAAAAAAGCCTACGGCACCTGGTATTCCCAGGCGGTCTCCCATCCAGGTACTAACCAGGCCCGACCCTGCTTAGCATCCGAGATCAGATGAGATCGAGCGCATTCAGGGTGATGTGGCTGTAGGCGATCTTGCACCCTACTTACAACTCTCTTGACAAAAGCCAAGGTGGTCACCTCGGGCAATCGAGAGGAAAAATACAGCAGGTCGCCAAAGCCAACAACATAATGGAAAAAAGCCTACGGCACCTGGTATTCCCAGGCGGTCTCCCATCCAGGTACTAACCAGGCCCGACCCTGCTTAGCATCCGAGATCAGACGAGATCGAGCGCATTCAGGGTGATGTGGCCGTAGGTGAGCTTGCACCCTACTTACAACTCTCTTGACAAAAGCCAAGGTGGTCACCTCGGGCAATCGAGAGGGAAAATGCAGCAGGTCGCCAAAGCCAACAACATAATGGAAAAAAGCCTACGGCACCTGGTATTCCCAGGCGGTCTCCCATCCAGGTACTAACCAGGCCCGACCCTGCTTAACATCCGAGATCAGATGAGATCGAGCGAATTTAGGGTGATGTGGCCGTAGGCGACCTTGCACCCTACTTACAACTCTCTTGACAAAAGCCAAGGTGGTCACCTCGGGCAATCGAGAGGAAAAATACAGCAGGTCGCCAAAGCCAACAACATAATGGAAAAAAGCATACGGCACCTGGTATTCCCAGGCGGTCTCCCATCCAGGTACTAACCAGGCCTGACGCTGCTTAGCATCCGAGATCAGACGAGATCGAGTGCATTCAGGGTGATGTGGCCGTAGGCGACCTTGCGCCCTACTTACAACTCTCTTGACAAAAACCAAGGTGGTCACCTCGGGCAATCGAGAGGAAAAATACAGCAGGTCGCCAAAGCCAACAACATAATGGAATAAAGCCTACAGCACCTGGTATTCCCAAGCGATCTCCCATCCAGGGACTAACCAGGCCCGACCCTGCTTAGCATCCGAGATCAGACGAGATCGAGCGCATTCAGGGTGATGTGGCCGTAGGCAATCTTGCACCCTACTTACAACTCTCTTGACAAAAGCCGAGGTGGTCACCTCGGGGAATCGAGAGGAAAAATACAGCAGGTCGCCAAAGCCAACAACATAATGGAAAAAAGCCTACAGCACCTGGTATTCCCAGGCGGTCTCCCATCCAGGTATTAACCAAGCCCGACCCTGCTTAGCATCCGAGATCAGACGAGATCGAGCGCATTCAGGGTGATATGGCCGTAGGCGATCTTGCACCCTACCTACTGTTAGGTGCTTCGTCTTCTTAATAATACCCCTGGTAGCCTAGGCTAGGATGGAAGAGCGGAGGTCCCGATCACCGGTGGACAGACACCACACATACACGATTGTACGTGAATAATGACTGTGTGTATATTGGAGCACACACAGTAGTTTTATGCAGTTTGAGCTAAAGCACAGCCCTGTGGGGGGGGCCAATAAGGTAATTCATACATACATCGACAATTTTCTTAAACTCATGACATTATCTAAGTCAAAGGTGAAATACAATCTTCTGATAGTTATTTCGTCATTTCAACATCTGCTGACTGACCATATTCTTGCGTAACCAGTCCTATCTTAGCTTTGTGCCTCTCACCGCAGACAGATGCTTCCTGATATGTCAACATCTTGCATCTTAATTCTGAACTTATTGAAATGCACGTCTAAGCATATTATCTTAGACCTTTGACTTAGTACATCTTTTGGTAACCTTAATAAGTATTCCCTTATAATCCTCCCTTTGATCATTCTGTGATTTACATAATGATCATTCCTTTTCTAATTTAATAGCACAGGCTTCATACTCCGAACCCTTATGCTCTTGGTTTTTATACCATACCGATGGATCCTTAACAATGGAAGTGAGTTTCAGATCCTTCGGAGCGGCCGTGTTTCCCTTTTTACATAAACATTTGATTATCTTATAACAGGCATATAAAAATAGAATGAAGAGAATCACAGTGACAATTGTCATGGCAGCATTTCGGAGCCAAGATATTAATCCCCCAAAACTAAAACTGCTCGAGAAGGGATCCCAGTTTTTTCCTATGTTCCTTGCCTCTTTCTGTAGTTTATTTACCTCTTCCCTGTGTTGGGCAATAACGTCATAGTAGTCTGGGACTTCGATGCTGGTATTATGAATCCAGGTACAGCACTCATAATCCTCAGTAGTCTCACAGAGGCCAGTAAGGGCTGCACTCATACTTTCTATAGCCAACTCATGTAGTTCTAGTTGCTTCCTAATTGCCCTAGTTTCTAGATTTAGTTTGGTTATGTCATCAGAATTTTCCTCCAGAATCTCATCAATTATGCCAGTGTAATTATTTAATCTTTTCATTAGGTCAATTCCCCACCCTGTCCAGGAAGGGAACCATGCCCAGGCCATATCTTTTTCTAAAAACAATTCTCGTTTATTACGGTGTCTAAGGGGATATCTAGGATGCATGCTAGCTTCAAGGAGGTGACTTCCCTTGTTATCCCCTAATACCCCCATGATAGGAACCAGGGCTGCAAGGTAACACCACCCCTGGGGTTTGGTTGGGATCCAGGGGTGACAGAGTTTGCCGCAGCATATATATATGGTATTTCCTAGAGCTAGGGGCCGTTTATGGAACACGTTCCTAAGAGTATCAGAAAGGCCAGAGAGCACCAGAATTGACATTAATTGGTGTATTGTAGTCTTGGTACTGGAGCTAAGAAAGTCTAAAAAGGTGGCATTTAGGGTGGGATCTGAAGTATGGAAGAAAGAAGGACTGTTAAACGATGTCATTGAAATGTTAAGTTTTGCTTGTTTGCAAACCTCGGCTCCATCTGTGGTGTTTCCCAGTCGGAAACACCAGTCTGGGAAGTGGCTTCTACCTATAATTTGGAAAGTGAGGGTTTTATTTGGAAGGGTCCTAGTAACATTCGTTAGGACGATAGGGGGTGTTCCATTAAGGAGGGGGGTAAAATTCAAGGGGACTGCCATGAGAGGGATTCTAGCTGTACTGGGATGTAGCTTGCTGCAAATCCAGCATTTCTCAAAACCGGATTTTTGAGCATAGCTATATTTGAATTTTAGTAGTAACATCTTGCCAGTCAGTCCCTTAGGTGACTCATTAACGGGTACAATACTTCTACTATGTCTTTGGCCGGGGGTATTATTCATCTTAGGTGGTCCACATATCCCTTTTAATAGACCTAAGTCTTTTGGATGATATATACAGTTGGCTATAAACCATGTGGGCAGGAATACAAGTAGTACCAGACTACCCCAAAGGCATACAGCCTTCCCTGACACTGAAGGTAAAAACATTTCTACAAGTTCTTATGCTTGTCCTTCTTCTTCGCTATCATGTAGGGTTTCAAGGGTTAATTGTCCAATGCCTTCCTGAATCTCTTGCAGTTCCGGTCGCTGTTCGGGTGGGTCGGGTTCTCCTTCAATAGGTGGGGGGTCGGGGGTTGTGGGAAGCGGTGGGCACTTTTTCAGCCTGCTGGCGTGGATCCAGGTGTTTCCTTGGTCAGTCAGGACCGCAGTTCTGGACACCTTTTCAACCTTCCAAGGTCCAGAGTAGATTGGTCCGATCCTCTTTTTGTGGGCCAGTTGCTTGACTAGCACTTGATCTCCTGGGATGAAGGGGTGTGTTGGCTCTGTGGAGAGAGGAGAGAAGGTGACAGAAACTTGTTCGTTCATTTCATGAAGCATACTTACCAGGTTTTTCACGTACATTTCCTGTTGGGAATAAATGTCAATATCAGTGTCTTGGTCTAATGGGGGTAATTCTATGTTTGCGGGGACTCCCATCAAAATTTCAAAAGGTGAAAGTTTCGTTCTGGCGTGGGGTGCCGTTCTAATCTGGAATAGCACAGAAGGGAGGTGATCAAGCCATCCCTTCATTGTGCTCCCTGTGGCCTTTTTCAATTTATCCTTTATATTTCTATTCATTCTTTCAACTACCCCTGCGCTTTGAGGGTGATAGGGGATGTGTAGTTTCCATTGCAGCCCTAACAATTTAGCCACAGCCTGGGTAACTGAGGAGCTGAATGCAGGTCCCCTATCTGACCAAATAGATGTTGGTATGCCAAACCTACAAATCCAGTTATTCAGCAAGCATTTTGCTGCTATATTGGCTGTCTCACCTGCACAGGGAGTGGCTTCAACCCAGCCTGAAAATTTATCTAAAAAAATCTATGACAACGCACAGGTATCTTAGGTTCCCCTTTTGTTTTGGCATGTGTGTGAAGTCTACTTGTAAATCTGTAAGGGGACCTATTGGTGGGGGTAGATGACCATGTAGGCCATGCCGTTTGCCCTGCACATTGTTTTGAGCACAGGTAAGGCAACTTGTGGTCAGGAGTTTGACTTGTTTGTTCAAGGCGTTTGTGCAGAAAGATTTGGTGTACATAGTGGCTAAAGGGACGGCACCTATGTGTCCTGGACCATGAAGGTAGGAGAGAATTAGAATACTGCTTGCCTCAGGTATTCCCAATATCTTCCCCTCTTTTGACCACAGACCCTCTGGGTCTTTGGTCAAGCCAGCCTTCACCCAATACAAGACATCTTCCTCAGTGGCTAATGATTGCATTTGTGCCACTACAGATTTAAAGTTAGGACAGGTGAAATGATCCTTAAAGTACATAGACGTGGGGGTGGGCTCCTGGGTGGAGGACTGGGCTGCCTTTTTCGCTTCTCGGTCAGCTAAAGCATTTCCCTTGGAAAGTTTGCTATTATCTGAAGAATGTGCTTTTACTTTAATTATTGCCACCTCTTTTGGGAGCAAAATAGCCCGAAGAAGTGCCTCAATCTGGGTAGCATTGGAAATAGGTTTATTATCCGCTGTTTTAAAACCTCTTTTAGCCCATATTACTCCGAAGTCATGCACCACCCCAAATGCATATCTACTGTCTGTGTAAATGTTCACCTTCTTATCTGTAAATAAAATGCAGGCCCTGGTGAGGGCTTCTAGTTCAGCCACCTGAGCCGAAGAGGGGGGCAGTGGTTTGGCTTCTAATACCTTGTTTGGCAACTGGACTATTGCATATCCTGTTTGGAAGGTGGAATCAGAGGGACGGGAGCAACTACCGTCCACAAAAACATCGTCTGCATTGGTAATCGGTACGTCGGTGAGGTCTGGTCTTGGTGATGTGATAGACTCCACTCGTGTTATACAGTCATGAAACTGGTCTGGGTCTTGTGGTAGGCGTAACATGGAGTGCAAGAGACGGACGGCAGGGTTGTTGGCGGGAACATATTTGAGAGACAGATTGTCTGTGTTCATGAGGGAAATCTCATATCCACTGAGTCTTTGTGAGGTCATGTGTTGGGTGTTCATGTTCTGTATGAGGTGGGTGACAGAATGTGTGGTGTAAAGCGTCATCGGGTGTCCCAAGACCATTTTGTTGGCATCTTGTACGGCCATAGCACAGGCGGCTAAATTCTGAAGGCATGATGGCATGCCTTGAACCTGAAGGGGGAGTTTTTTAGATAGGTAGGAGACAGGGCGGTAGCCTGTTCCATGCTGTTGTGTCAAGACCGCGGCAAAAGAGGTCCCCGAGACTACACAGTATAGTTGAAAAGCTTTACCATAGTCTACCAACCCCAGGGCGGGTGCACATGACAAACTGTTCAATCGGGCCTGGAAGGCCTTAAGCCGTTCCTCTGTCCAATCAACCTGCCTTGGGGCTGTTGAGGCGGTGGCCTCTCTTAGTATGCCATCATAATGAGAACAGTCGGGGATCCACTGGCAGCAATACACCACAGCGCCCAAGAATGAGAGCAGGGCTGCCTTGTCTTTTGGGGGGCTCAGAGCTTGTAGGGCTGCGGCGCGTTTGGGGGAGACCATCCTTGTTCCCCCTTTCAGTATGCACCCCAAGTATTCCACTTGTGGCATACACCACTGTATCTTCTTTCTGGATGCTAAATGCCCGATGTGGGCTAGATGGTTCAACAGAGATGTGGAATCGACCGCACAATCTTCAGCAGTGCGACTGCACAAGAGCAAGTCGTCCACATACTGTATTAGCACCGACCCTCGCTCAGGCGTCCAAGATTTGACAGTCTCATTGAGTACCATAGAGAAGGCAGCAGGACTATCAACATACCCCTGAGGTAGGCGTGCCCAGGTTAACTGACCCGTCAACTGACCCGTCAACTGACCCGTCAACTGACCCTCCGTCCAGGAGAAGGCAAACATAGGCTGGGCCTCTTCCGCAATGGGAATGCTAAAGAAGGCATTTGCTAAATCAATCACTGTGTAGCATAGAGAATGTGCCGGTATACATGAGAAGATAAAAGTGATGTCTGAGACTAGGGGTGGAAGTGGAATCACTTGTTTGTTAACTGCCCTTAGGTCTTGTACAAGTCTCCACTCCCCACTGGCCTTTTTTACGGGGTAAATGGGCGTGTTCCAGGGACTGATGATTGGTTTCAGGATACCTTTTGATATGTAATCATTAATTTGAGGGGAGATGCCTTTGACTTTCTCTGGGGGTAGGGGATACTGTTTTTGATATTGTATCCCTGCATCTGATCGCATTTGGGGTGCATATGGTGTGCAATTAATAAAGCCCACACTACCTTTGTTTTCTGTTTTTGTGTGATGGTCAAGGGAGGAAGGTATCATCAGAAAGAAACTCCTGTGTGCATGTCTTTTTGGGCTGTGTAAGTCACAAAGAGGGGAACTTGCAGTGAGGGAGCCGTCTTTGTCAAACTTAATGGTAATGTTCAACTGGGATAGTAAATCTCTGCCCATTAGGGACACTGGACAGGAAGTCAGGACAGCGAAACTCTGCATACATAGCTCTAGTCCATTCGGGGTAGAGACTGGTAAAGGCGGGGTGACGGAATGAGTGACCGATGTCCCATTTATTCCAATAGAGTGTCCCTCAGTACACAGTGGTGTGTCATACCTCTCATCATTTAATGAGCTAAAAGTGGCACCTGAATCAAGCAGGAAACACACTATGTGGTTGTCTACGTGTAATATAACTTGTGGTAGACTCTTCCATGATAGGTTGTGGCACACCAGACTGAGGGAAGGAACATACTCTAGGCATCCCTATTGGGGGTGTGTTTGTCGGGTAGACGGCCACTGCATAGGGATTCGAGGGGGAGGTCTGTTAGAGGTTGGGGTGTAGGGTGGCTGTGCAAGCGCATGGTTTTGAGATGGTGTTTGGGGAGGTGGCGGATATTGGGGGTACCTTGTAGTGTGAGGGGGGGGCGATTAGCAGCATTGTACCCCTTTCCCCTGCCCCTTGGATAGCTCGCCCTCTGTCTATATGGGCACTGCGATTTCCAATGTCCCTGTTCCCCACAATTAAAACATCCTTGGTCAGGTGGGTAGGGCTGCATGGTCATGAGGTGCGGTGGTGAGGATGAGGTTTCAGGTGTGACTAGGGTTTGTGTTTGTGTCAAGGAGGGGAAAATTCCCCCTTTTTGTTCAAAGACTCCTGAAGTCTCTCTGGACCTAGCGTCCTTCATGAATTCATCAGGTGCTTGCTCTGCCCATTTGGGGTTTGTGAATTTGAGCAAGTGCGTCACTTTGGGATCGCCTCCCGACATGATGGTAGTAGTAAATAATTGTGGTGTGACCCCATCTACAGCTTTCCATAGGGAGTATACTCTGGTACAGTAATCATAGAATTTCTCTTTAGGTCCCTGCTTGGCTAGGATCAGTTCTTGGAGTGCAGATGATCCTTTGTATAATTTGGACCAATGACCTCCCATGCCTTTCCAAAAGGATATCCAATCCTTATCGGTCTGGATATGGGCTGTCCATAGGTCGTCTACAGGGGCTACTTCTGGGCTGTCTGGGTCTACAATGCTAAGAATACTTTTTATGTCATCTTTGTCAAGCCCTGTGCCTGCACTATATTTTGCCAGAAAGGTACCTGCATCTCGTGGATACTTCTTGGGATTGGGACATAGTTCTTTTATTTTGGAGAGTGTACCCAAAGGTAATGGTATATGCACCTCGGTGTTCCCCATGGTCATCAAAGGTGCTTTGAGTGAAGCCCCTACTGCTTCTCTCTCAGTTTCCTCTTCTATGGATAATGTCCCTGTTTTACTAATTGGACCTGACTTCTCAGTTTTGGGAATAGGTGTCTCTTTTGTATGGCTTCTTGTAGTGGTGGGGGGCAGTGCTATAATCCTATCCTGCGCTTCTTTCAACATTTCCTCCTTCTTCCCTAATTGCCTTCTTAACTTTTCTAGTTCCTTTTGTAAGTCCTCCATCCTATGTACCTCTCTCTCTTTTCCCTCCTGAAATTCCTTCTCCCTTACTTCCAAGTTTTTCTGATACATTTCTAACTCTACTTTCCTATCCACTTGTACCTTTTCTGCCTCATTGAGGACTATTTCTTTTTGTTTTAGGTCTTCCATAAGTGTTTCTAACTCAGTTCTCCTTTTCCCTATTCTCTCTTCTTCCTCCTTTTTCTTCTCTTCAAACTCTTTTATTTTTGCCTCTAATTCCTGCATTTCGGGACTACCCACTTCTTCTTGTCCTGTAACTTCTTCCTGTCTCCCCTCTTCCTCTCTGCCCCTACTTATTTGTTCCCATTGGGCCACTTGTTGTGGTGTTGCTGTGGTGTGTGCTATGGCGGCTAGGACTACAGGATCCAGTGAAGGATATAATTGAAGGTATGGACCTGGCGTCCCATCCTCGTTTTTTACCATAACATAAGGTGGGGGTGGACATTGAGGCGGGGGAGGGGGAGGTGAAGGGGGTGCAGGGGCTTCAGCCATAGCACTGGGTCCTATATTTGGAGTAAGCTTTGTAGTTTTATTAATATGCTTCTTTTTATATTTGTGTAGACATTTATCCCATGCATGGTAACAATCTTTTATATATTGAATATTTTCTCACTTCCCTGGAGGGTACGAATTTTTGTGGATTTGGCATATTTTACTTACTTCCTGCCAGTCTTCCTCAGTACAAGGACCATATGGCCCTGGGTCATGTATCCCCAATTGCTGACACCTTTCTCGGACTTGTGTCCAAAATGGTTCTACCTGGGGGCCAGGGATCATATTAATTACAAATTCATAGGGTGATGGGGTGGCCATGGCTTGGGTTGCTGCAGAATTCCCCATCTAGTAGTCTGGGCAGTGTGTGTCTAGTGGCAGGACACAGGTGATAACACCCGGTTTGTCCAACAATCCGGTCTCTGGTCTGGGAGTAGGATCCCTGATCTTTTTTGGGGCAGATGGACTTATATAAAACTATGAAGATTTACCCTTAATATACGATGAAGGGTAAATCTTTCCTGGTGGCGGGATATACCCCTCTTACACCAAGTCTGCAAGAGAAGCCTGTAGGTCTAGTGGTCAAAAGAATCTACCTTTCATAAATGCTAAGAAAAAAAATAAACCTAGCGTGCAGTGTGAACAGGCGGGTGCTACCTCACTACAATCTGGTTCTTAATACTCTGTATTCATTTAACAACATTTGGGTTCATTCAAACAGATATCCACTCTATATAATTATATCTTATACAACATTAATACTCTATATACTTACGCTTGCACCTAAAGAGAAACAGACATATTTTTATGGTTTAAGATTTCAGCTTTAAAATTTTTCATGTACATTATCAAGTAATCACATCATGATGCAATTCTGGACAGAGTAAGTATTCACACCATTCACCTTTTAGGCAAAAAGGAGTAAAGTGACTTACCTGCCGCAAGATGACCCCACTTTCTGGTACCAAAACTGTTAGGTGCTTCGTCTTCTTAATAATACCCCTGGTAGCCTAGCAGCAGGTCGCCAAAGCCAACAACATAATGGAAAAAAGCCTACGGCACCTGGTTTTCCCAGGCGGTCTCCCATCCAGGTACTAACCAGGCCCGACCCTGCTTAGCATCCGAGATCAGATGAGATTGAGCGCATTCAGGGTGATGTGGCTGTAGGCGATCTTGCACCCTACTTACAACTCTCTTGACAAAAGCCGAGGTGGTCACCTCGGCGAATCTAGAGGAAAAATACAGCAGGTCGCCAAAGCCAACAACATAATGGAAAAAAGCCTACGGCACCTGGTATTCCCAGGCGGTCTCCCATCCAGGTACTAACCAGGCCCGACCCTGCTTAGCATCCGAGATCAGACGAGATCGAGCGCATTCAGGGTGATGTGGCCGTAGGCGATCTTGCACCCTACTTACAACTCTCTTGACAAAAGTCAAGGTGGTCACCTCGGGCAATCGAGAGGAAAAATAGAGCAGGTCGCCAAAGCCAACAACATAATGGAAAAAAGAGTACAGCACCTGGTATTCCCAGGCGGTCTCCCATCCAGGTACTAACCAGGCCCGACTCTGCTTAGCATCCGAGATCAGACTAAATCGAGCGCATTCAGGGTGATGTGGCCATAGGCGATCTTGCATCCTACTCACAACTCTCTTGACAAAAGCCAAGGTGGTCACCTCGGGCAATCGAGAGGAAAAATACAGCAGGTCGCCAAAGCCAACAACATAATGGAAAAAAGCCTACGTTACCTGGTATTCCCAGGCGGTCTCCCATCCAGGTACTAACCAGGCCCGACCCTGCTTAGCATCCGAGATCAGACGAGATCAAGCGCATTCATGGTGATGTGGCTGTAGGCGATCTTGCACCCTACTTACAACTCTCTTGACAAAAGCCAAGGTGGTCACCTCGGGCAATCGAGAGGAAAAATACAGCAGGTCGCCAAAGCCAACAACATAACGGAAAAAAGCCTACGGCACCTGGTATTCCCAGGCGGTCTCCCATCCAGGTACTAACCAGGCCTGACCCTGCTTAGCATCCGAGATCAGACGAGATCGAGCGCATTCAGGGTGATGTGGCCGGAGGCAATCTTGCACCCTACTTACAACTCTCTTGACAAAAGCCAAGGTGGTCACCTCGGGCAATCGAGAGGAAAAATACAGCAGGTCGCCAAAGCCAACAACATAACGGAAAAAAGCCTACGGCACCTGGTATTCCCGGGCGGTCTCCCATCCAGGTACTAACCAGGCCCGACCCTGCTTAGCATCCGAGATCAGACGAGATCAATCGCATTCAGGGTGATGTGGCCGTAGGCGTTCTTGCACCCTACTTACAAATCTCTTGACAAAAGTCAAGGTGGTCACCTTTGGGAAATCGAGAGGAAAAATACAGCAGGTCGCCAAAGCCAACAACATAACGGAAAAAAGCCTACGGCACCTGATATTCCCAGGAGGTCTCCCATCCAGGTACTAACCAGGCCCGACCCTGCTTAGCATTCGACATCAGACGAGATCAAGCGCATCCTACTTACAACTCTCTTGACAAAAGCCAAGGTGGTCACCTTTGGGCAATCGAGAGGAAAAATACAGCAGGTCGCCAAAACCAACAACATAATGGAAAAAAGCTTACGGCACCTGGCATTCCCAGGCGGTCTCCCATCCAGGTACTAACCAGGCCCGACCCTGCTTAGCATCTGAGATCAGACGAGATCAAGCGCATTCAGGGTGATGTGGCCGTAGGCGATCTTGCACCCTACTTACAGCTCTCTTGACTAAAGCCAAGGTGGTCACCTCGGGTAATCGAGAGGAAAAATACAGCAGGTCGCCAAAGCCAACAACATAATGGAAAAAAGCCTACGGCACCTGGTATTCCCAGGCGGTCTCCCATCCAGGTACTAACCAGGCCCGACTCTGCTTAGCATCTGAGATCAGACGAGATTGCGCGCTTTTAGGGTGATGTGGCAGTAGGCCATCTTGCACCCTACTTACAACTCTCTTGACAAAAGCCAAGGTGGTCACCTCGGGCAATCGAGAGGAAAAATACAGCAGGTCGCCAAAGCCAACAACATAATGGAAAAAAGCCTATGGCACCTGGTATTCCCAGGTGGTCTCCCATCCAGGTACTAACCAGGCTCGACCCTGCTTAGCATCCGAGATCAGACGAGATCGAGCGCATTCAGGGTGATGGGGCTGGAGGCGATCTTGCACTCTACTTACAACTCTCTTGACAAAAGCCAAGGTGGTCACCTCGGGCAATCGAGAGGAAAAATACAGCAGGTCGCCAAAGCCAACAACATAATGGAAAAAAGCCTACGGCACCTGGTATTCCCAGGCGGTCTCCCATCCAGGTACTAACCAGGCCCGACCCTGCTTAGCATCCGAGATCAGACGAAATAGAGCGCATTCAGGGTGATGTGGCCGTAGGCGATCTTGCAACCTACTTACAACTCTCTTGACAAAAGCCAAGGTGGTCACCTCGGGCAATCGAGAGGAAAAATACAGCAGGTCGCCAAAGCCAACAACATAACGGAAAAAAGCCTACGGCACCTGGTATTCCCGGGCGGTCTCCCATCCAGGTACTAACCAGGCCCGACCCTGCTTAGCATCCGAGATCAGACGAGATCAATCGCATTCAGGGTGATGTGGCCGTAGGCGTTCTTGCACCCTACTTACAAATCTCTTGACAAAAGTCAAGGTGGTCACCTTTGGGAAATCGAGAGGAAAAATACAGCAGGTCGCCAAAGCCAACAACATAACGGAAAAAAGCTTACGGCACCTGGTATTCCCAGGAGGTCTCCCATCCAGGTACTAACCAGGCCCGACCCTGCTTAGCCAAGGTGGTCACCTCGGGTAATCGAGAGGAAAAATACAGCAGGTCGCCAAAGCCAACAACATAATGGAAAAAAGCCTACGGCACCTGGTATTCCCAGGCGGTCTCCCATCCAGGTACTAACCAGGCCCGACTCTGCTTAGCATCTGAGATCAGACGAGATTGCGCGCTTTTAGGGTGATGTGGCAGTAGGCCATCTTGCACCCTACTTACAACTCTCTTGACAAAAGCCAAGGTGGTCACCTCGGGCAATCGAGAGGAAAAATACAGCAGGTCGCCAAAGCCAACAACATAATGGAAAAAAGCCTACGGCACCTGGTATTCCCAGGTGGTCTCCCATCCAGGTACTAACCAGGCTCGACCCTGCTTAGCATCCGAGATCAGACGAGATCGAGCGCATTCAGGGTGATGGGGCCGGAGGCGATCTTGCACTCTACTTACAACTCTCTTGACAAAAGCCAAGGTGGTCACCTCGGGCAATCGAGAGGAAAAATACAGCAGGTCGCCAAAGCCAACAACATAATGGAAAAAAGCCTACGGCACCTGGTATTCCCAGGCGGTCTCCCATCCAGGTACTAACCAGGCCCGACCCTGCTTAGCATCCGAGATCAGACGAAATAGAGCGCATTCAGGGTGATGTGGCCGTAGGCGATCTTGCAACCTACTTACAACTCTCTTGACAAAAGCCAAGGTGGTCACCTCGGGCAATCGAGAGGAAAAATACAGCAGGTCGCCAAATCCAACAACATAATGGAAAAAAGCCTACGGCACCTGGTATTCCCAGGCAGTCTCCCATCCAGGTACTAACCAGGCCAGACCATACTTAGCATCTGAGATCAGACAAGATCGAGCGCATTCAGGGTGATGTGGCCGTAGGCGATCTTGCACCCTACTTACAACTCTCTTGACAAAAGCCAAGGTGGTCACCTCGGGCAATTGAGAGTAAAAATACAGCAGGTCGCCAAAGCCAACAACATAATGGAAAAAAGCCTACGGCACCTGGTATTCCCAGGCGGTCTCCCATCCAGGTACTAACCAGGCCCGACCCTGCTTAGCATCCGAGATCAGATGAGATTGTGCGCGTTCAGGGTGATGTGGCCGTAGGCGATCTTGCACCATACTTACAACTCTCTTGACAAAAGCCAAGGTGGTCACCTCGGGCAATCGAGAGGAAAAATACAGCAGGTCGCCAAAGCCAACAACATAATGGAAAAAAGCCTACGGCACCTGGTATTCCCAGGCGGTCTCCCATCCAGGTACTAACCAGGCCCAACCCTGCTTAGCATCCGAGATCAGACGAGATCGAGCGCATTCAGGGTGATGTGGCCGTAGGCGATCTTGCACCATACTTACAACTCTCTTGACAAAAGCCAAGGTGGTCACCTTGGGCAATCGAGAGGAAAAATACAGCAGGTCACCAAAGCCAACAACATAATGGATAAAGCCTATGGCACCTCGTATTCCAAGGTGGTCTCCCATCCAGGTGCTAACCAGGCCTGACCCTGCTTAGCATCTGAGATCAGATGAGATTGAGTGCATTCAGGGTGATGTGGCTGTAGGCAACCCTGCACCCTACTTACAACTCTCTTGACAAAAGCCAAGGTGGTCACCTCGGGCAAACGAGAGGAAAAATACAGCAGGTCGCCAAAGCCAACAACATAATGGAAAAAAGCCTACGGCACCTGGTATTCCCAGGCACTAACCAGGCCTGACCCTGCTTAGCATCCGAGATCAGGTGAGATCGAGCGCATTCAGGGTGATGTGGCCGTAGGCAATCTTTCACCCTACTTTCAACTCTCTTGACAAAAGCCAAGGTGGTCACCTCGGGCTATTGAGAGGAAAAATACAGCAGGTCGCCAAAGCCAACAACATAATGGAAAAAAGCCTACGGCACCTGGAATTCCCAGGCGGTCTCCCATCCAGGTACTAACCAGGCCTGACCCTGCTTAGCATCCGAGATCAGATGAGATCGAGCGCATTCAGGGTGATGTGGCCGTAGGCAATCTTACATCCTACTTACAACTCTCTTGACAAAAGCCAAGGTGGTCACCTCGGGCAATCGAGAGGAAAAATACAGCAGGTCGCCAAAGCCAACAACATAATGGAAAAAAGCCTACGGCACCTGGTATTCCCAGGCAGTCTCCCATCCAGGTACTAACCAGGCCCAACCCTGCTTAGCATCCGAGATCAGACGAGATCGAGCGCATTCAGGTTGATGTGGCCTTGGGCAATCTTGCACCCTACTTACAACTCTCTTGACAAAAGCCAAGGTGGTCACCTCGGGCAATCGAGAGGAAAATTACAGCAGGTCGCCAAAGCCAACAACATAATGGAAAAAAGCCTACGGCACCTGGTATTCTCAGGCGGTCTCCCATCCAGGTACTAACCAGGCCCAACCCTTCTTAGCATCCGAGATCAGACGAGATCGAGCGCATTCAGGGTGATGTGGCCGTAGGCGATTTTTCACCCTACTTACAACTCTCTTGACAAAAGCCAAGGTGGTCACCTCGGGCAATCGAGAGGAAAAAAATACAGCAGGTCGCCAAAGCAAACAACATAATGGAAATAAGCCTACGGCACCTAGTATTCCCAGGCGGTCTCCCATCCAGGTACTAACCAGGCCCAACCCTGCTTAGCATCCGAGATCAAACGAGATCGAGCGCATTCAGGGTGATGTGGCCGTAGGCGATCTTGCACTCTACTTACAACTCTCTTGACAAAAGCCAAGGTGGTCACCTCGGGCAATCGAGAGGAAAAATACAGCAGGTCGCCAAAGCCAACAACATAATGGAAAAAAGCCTATGGCACCTGGTATTCCCAGGCGGTCTCCCATCCAGGTACTAACCAGGCCTGACCCTGCTTGGCATCCGAGATCAGACGAGATTGAGTGCATTCAGGGTGATGCGGCCGTAGGCGATCTTGCACCCTACTTACAACTCTCTTGACAAAAGCCAAGGTGGTCACCTCGGGCAATCGAGAGGAAAAATACAGCAGGTCGCCAAAGCCAACAACATAATGGAAAAAAGCCTACGGCACCTGGTATTCCCAGGCGGTCTCCCATCCAGGTACTAAACAGACCAGACCCTGCTTTGCATCCGAGATCAGACGAGATCGACTGCATTCAGGGTGATGTGGCTGTAGGCGATCTTGCACCCTACTTACAACTCTCTTGACAAAAGCCAAGGTGGTCACCTCGGGCAATCGAGAGGAAAAATACAGCAGGTCGCCAAAGCCAACAACATAATGGAAAAAAGCCTACGGCACCTGGTATTCCCAGGCGGTCTCCCATCCAGGTACTAACCAGGCCCGACCCTGCTTGGCATCCGAGATCAGACGAGATTGAGTGCATTCAGGGTGATGTGGCCGTAGGCGATCTTGCACCCTACTTACAACTCTCTTGACAAAAGCCAAGGTGGTCACCTCGGGCAATCGAGAGGAAAAATACAGCAGGTCGCCAAAGCCAAAAACATAATGGAAAAAAGCCTACGGCACCTGGTATTCCCAGGCGGTCTCCCATCCAGGTACTAAACAGACCAGACCCTGCTTAGCATCCGAGATCAGACGAGATCGAGTGCATTCAGGGTGATGTGGCCGTAGGCAATCTCACACCCTACTTAAAACTCTCTTGACAAAAGCCAAGGTGGTCACCTCGGGCAATCGAGAGAAAAAATGCAGCAGGTCGCCAAAGCCAACAACATAATGGAAAAAAGCCTACGGCACCTGGTACTCCCAGGTGGTCTCCCATCCAGGTATTAACCAGGCCAGACCCTGCTTAGCATCCGAGATCAGACTAGATCGAGTGCATTCAGCGTGAGGTGGCCGTAGGTGATCTTGTTTCCTACTTACAACTCTCTTGACAAAAGCCAAGGTGGTCACCTCGGGCAATCGAGAGGAAAAATACAGCAGGTCGCCAAAGCCGACAACATAATGGAAAAATGCCTACGGCACCTGGTATTCCCAGGCGGTCTCCCATCCAGGTACATAACCAGGCCTGACCCTGCTTAGCATCCGAGATCAGACGAGATCGAGCGCATTCAGGGTGATGTGGCCGTAGGCGATCTTGCACCCTACTTACAACTCTCTTGACAAAAGCCAAGGTGGTCACCTCGGGCAATCGAGAGGAAAAATACAGCAGGTCGCCAAAGCCAACAACATAATGGAAAAAAGCCTACGGCACCTGGTATTCCCAGGCGGTCTCCCATCCGGGTACTAACCAGGCCCGACCCTGCTTAGCATCAGAAATCAGACGAGAGCGAGCGCATTCAGGGTGATGTGGCCGTAGGCGATCTTGCACCCTACTTACAACTCTCTTGACAACAGCCAAGGTGGTCACCTCGGGCAATCGAGAGGAAAAATACAGCAGGTCGCCAAAGCCAACAACATAATGGAAAAAAGCCTACGGCACCTGGTATTCCCAGGCGGTCTCCCATCCAGGTACTAACCAGGCCCGACCCTGCTTAGCATCCGAGATCAGACGAGATCGAGTGCATTCAGGGTGATGTGGCTGTAGGCGATCTTGCACCCTACTTACAACTCTCTTGACAAAAGCCAAGGTGGTCACCTCGGGCAATCGAGAGGAAAAATACAGCAGGTCGCCAAAGCCAACAACATAATGGAAAAAAGCCTACGGCACCTGGTATTCCCAGGCGGTCTCCCATCCAGGTACTAACCAGGCCCGACCCTGCTTAGCATCCGAGATCAGACGAGATTGAGTGCATTCAGGGTGATGTGGCCGTAGGCAATCTTGCGCTCTACTTACAACTCTCTTGACAAAAGCCAAGGTGGTCACATCGGGCAATCGAAAGGAAAAATACAGCAGGTCGCCAAAGCCAACAACATAATGGAAAAAAGCCTACAACACCTGGTATTCCCAGGCGGTCTCCCATCCAGGTACTAACCAGGCCCGAATCTGCTTAGGATCCGAGATCAGACGAGATCGAGCGCACTCAGGGTGATGTGGCCGTAAGCAATCTTGCACCCTACTTACAACTCTCTTAACAAAAGCCAAGGTGGTCACCTCGGGCAATCGAGAGGAAAAATACAGCAGGTCGCCAAAGCCAACAACATAATGGAAAAAAGCCTACGGCACCTGGTATTCCCAGGCGGTCTCCCATCCAGGTACTAACCAGGCCCGACCCTGCTTTGCATCCGAGATCAGACGAGATCGAGTGCATTCAGGGTGATGTGGCTGTAGGCGATCTTGCACCCTACTTACAACTCTCTTGACAAAAGCCAAGGTGGTCACCTCGGGCAATCGAGAGGAAAAATACAGCAGGTCGCCAAAGCCAACAACATAATGGAAAAAAGCCTACGGCACCTGGTATTCCCAGGCGGTCTCCCATCCAGGTACTAACCAGGCCCGACCCTGCTTAGCATCCGAGATCAGACGAGATCAAGCGCATTCAGGGTGATGTGGCCGTAGGCGATCTTGCACCCTACTTACAACTCTCTTAACAAAAGCCAAGGTGGTCACCTCGGGCAATGGAGAGGAAAAATACAGCAGGTCGCCAAAGCCAAAAACATAATGGAAAAAAGCCTACGGCACCTGGTATTACCAGGCGGTCTCCTATCCAGGTACTAACCAGGCCCGACCCTGCTTAGCATCCGAGATCAGACGAGATCGAGTGCATTCAGGGTGATGTGGCCATAGGCAACCTTGCACCCTACTTACAACTCTCTTGACAAAAGCCAAGGTGGTCACCTCGTGCAATCGAGAGGAAAAATACAGCAGGTCGCCAAAGCCAAAAACATAATGGAAAAAAGCCTACGGCACCTGGTATTCCCAGGCGGTCTCCCATCTAGGTACTAACCAGGCCCGACCCTGCTTAGCATCCGAGATCAGACGAGATCGAGCGCATTCAGGGTGATGTGGCCGTAGGCGATCTTGCACCCTACTTACAACTCTCTTGACAAAAGCCAAGGTGGTGACCTCGGGCAATCGAGAGGAAAAATACAGCAGGTCGCCAAAGCCAACAACATAATGGAAAAAAGCCTACGGCACCTGGTATTCCCAGGCGGTCTCCCATCCAGGTACTAACCAGGCCCGACCCTGCTTAGCATCCGAGATCAGACGAGATAAAGTGCATTCAGGGTGATGTGGCTGTAGGTGATCTTGCCCCCTACTTACAACTCTCTTGACAAAAGCCAAGGTGGTCACATCAGGCAATCGAAAGGAAAAATACAGCTGGTCGCCAAAGCCAACAACATAATGGCAAAAAGCCTACAACACCTGGTATTCCCAGGCGGTCTCCCATCCAGGTACTAACCAGGCCCGAATCTGCTTAGGATCCGAGATCAGACGAGATCGAGCGCACTCAGGGTGATGTGGCCGTAAGCAATCTTGCACCCTACTTACAACTCTCTTAACAAAAGCCAAGGTGGTCACCTCGGGCAATCGAGAGGAAAAATACAGCAGGTCGCCAAAGCCAACAACATAATGGAAAAAAGCCTACGGCACCTGGTATTCCCAGGCGGTCTCCCATCCAGGTACTAACCAGGCCCGACCCTGCTTAGCATCCGAGATCAGACGAGATCGAGCGCATTCAGGGTGATGTGGCCGTAGGCGATCTTGCACCCTACTTACAACTCTCTTGACAAAAGCCAAGGTGGTGACCTCGGGCAATCGAGAGGAAAAATACAGCAGGTCGCCAAAGCCAACAACATAATGGAAAAAAGCCTACGGCACCTGGTATTCCCAGGCGGTCTCCCATCCAGGTACTAACCAGGCCCGACCCTGCTTAGCATCCGAGATCAGACGAGATAAAGTGCATTCAGGGTGATGTGGCTGTAGGTGATCTTGCACCCTACTTACAACTCTCTTGACAAAAGCCAAGGTGGTCACATCAGGCAATCGAAAGGAAAAATACAGCTGGTCGCCAAAGCCAACAACATAATGGCAAAAAGCCTACAACACCTGGTATTCCCAGGCGGTCTCCCATCCAGGTACTAACCAGGCCCGAATCTGCTTAGGATCCGAGATCAGACGAGATCGAGCGCACTCAGGGTGATGTGGCCGTAAGCAATCTTGCACCCTACTTACAACTCTCTTAACAAAAGCCAAGGTGGTCACCTCGGGCAAACGAGAGGAAAAATACAGCAGGTCGCCAAAGCCAACAACATAATGGAAAAAAGCCTACGGCACCTGGTATTCCCAGGCGGTCTCCCATCCAGGTACTAACCAGGCCCGACCCTGCTTTGCATCCGAGATCAGACGAGATCGAGTGCATTCAGGGTGATGTGGCTGTAGGCGATCTTGCACCCTACTTACAACTCTCTTGACAAAAGCCAAGGTGGTCACCTCCGGCAATCGAGAGGAAAAATACAGCAGGTCGCCAAAGCCAACAACATAATGGAAAAAAGCCTACGGCACCTGGTATTCCCAGGCGGTCTCCCATCCAGGTACTAACCAGGCCCGACCCTGCTTAGCATCCGAGATCAGACGAGATCAAGCGCATTCAGGGTGATGTGGCCGTAGGCGATCTTGCACCCTACTTACAACTCTCTTGACAAAAGCCAAGGTGGTCACCTCGGGCAATGGAGAGGAAAAATACAGCAGGTCGCCAAAGCCAAAAACATAATGGAAAAAAGCCTACGGCACCTGGTATTACCAGGCGGTCTCCTATCCAGGTACTAACCAGGCCCGACCCTGCTTAGCATCCGAGATCAGACGAGATCGAGTGCATTCAGGGTGATGTGGCCGTAGGCAACCTTGCACCCTACTTACAACTCTCTTGACAAAAGCCAAGGTGGTGACCTCGGGCAATCGAGAGGAAAAATACAGCATTTCGCCAAAGCCAACAACATAATGGAAAAAAGCCTACGGCACCTGGTATTCCCAGGCGGTCTCCCATCCAGGTACTAACCAGGCCCGACCCTGCTTAGCATCCGAGATCAGATGAGATCGAGCGCATTCTGGGTGATGTGGCCGTAGGCGAAATGCACCCTACTTACAACTCTCTTGACAAAAGCCAGGTGGTCACCTCGGACAATCGAGAGTTAAAACACAGCAGGTCGCCAAAGCCAACAACATAATGGAAAAAAGCCTACGGCACCTGGTATTCCCAGGCGGTCTCCCATCCAGGTACTAACCAGGCCCGACCCTGCTTAGCATCCGAGATCAGACAAGATCGAGCGCAATCAGGGCGATGTAGCCATAGGCGAACTTGCACTCTACTTACATCTCTCTTGACAAAAGCCAAGGTGGTCACCTCGGGCAATCCAAAGGAAAAATACAGCAGGTCGCCAAAGCCAACAACATGATGGAAAAAAGCCTACGGCACCTGGTATTCCCAGGTGGTCTCCCATCCAGGTACTAACCAGGCCCGACCCTGCTTAGCATCCGAGATCAGACGAGATCGAGCACATTCAGGGTGATGTGGCCGTAGGCGATCTTGCACCCTACTTACAACTCTCTTGACAAAAGCCAAGGTGGTCACCTCTTGCAATCGAGAGGAAAAATACAGCAGGTCGCCAAAGCCAACAACATAATGGAAAAAAGCCTACGGCACCTGGTATTCCCAGGCGGTCTCCCATCCAGGAACTAACCAGGCCCAACCCTGCTTAGCATCCGAGATCAGACGAGATCAAGCGCATTCAGGGTGATGTGGCCGTAGGCAATCTTTGCACGCTACTTACATCTCTCTTGACAAAAGCCAAGGTGGTCACCTCGGGCAATCGAGAGGAAAAATACAGCAGGTCGCCAAAGCCAACAACATAATGGATAAAAGCCTACGGCACCTGGTATTCCCAGGCGGTCTCCCATCCAGGTACTAACCAGCCCCGACCCTGCTTTGAATCCAAGATCAGACGAGATCAAGCACATTCAGGGTGATGTGGCCGTAGGCGATCTTGCACCCTACTTACAACTCTCTTGACAAAAGCCAAGGTGGTCACCTCGGGCAATCGAGGGGAAAAATACAGCAGGTCGCCAAAGCCAACAACATAATGGAAAAACGCCTACGGCACCTGGTATTCCCAGGCGGTCTCCCATCCAGGTACTAACCAGGCCCGACCCTGCTTAGCATCCGAAATCAGACGAGATCGAGCGCATTCAGGGTGATGTGGCCATAGGTGATCTTGCACCCTACTTACAACTCTCTTGACAAAAGCCAAGGTGGTCACCTCGGCCAATCGAGAGGAAAAATACAGCAGGTCGCCAAAGCCAACAACATAATGGAAAAAAGACTACGGCACCTGGTATTCCCAGGCGGTCTCCCATCCAGGTACTATCCAGGCCCAACCCTGCTTAGCATCCGAGATCAGAGGAGATCGAGCGCATTCAGGGTGATGCGGCCGTAGGCGATCTTGCTCCCTACTTACAACTCTCTTGACAAAAGCCAAGGTGGTCACCTCGGGCAATAGAGAGGAAAAATACAGCAGGTCGCCAAAGCCAAAAACATAATGTAAAAAAGCCTACGGCACCTGGTATTCCCAGGCGGTCCCGCATCCAGGTACTAACCAGGCCCGACCCTGCTTAGAAACTGAGATCAGACGAGATCGAGCGCATTCAGGATAATGTGGCCGTAGGCGATCTTGCACCCTACTTACAACTCTCTTGACAAAAGCCAAGGTTTTCACCTCGGGCAATCGAGAGGAAAAATACAGCAGGTCGCCAAAGCCAACAACATAATGGAAAAAAGCCTACGGCACCTGGTATTCCCAGGCGGTCTCCCACCCAGGTACTAACCAGGCCCGACCCTGCTTAGCATCCGAGATCAGACGAGATCGAGCGCATTCAGGGTGATGTGGCCGTAGGCAATCTTGCACCCTACTTACAACTCTCTTGACAAAAGCCAAGGTGGTCACCTCGGGCAATCGAGAGGAAAAATACAGCAGGTCGCCAAAGCCAACAATATAATGGAAAAAAGCCTACGGCACCTGATATTCCCAGGTGGTCTCCCACCCAGGTACTAACCAGGGCCGACCCTGCTTAGCATCCGAGATCAGACTAGATCGAGCGCATTCAGGGTGATGTGGCCGTATGCGATCTTGCCCCCTACATACAACTCTCTTGACAAAAGCCAAGGTGGTCACCTCGGGCAATCGAGAGGAAAAATACAGCAGGTCGCCAAAGCCAACAATATAATGGAAAAAAGCCTACGGCACCTGATATTCCCAGGTGGTCTCCCACCCAGGTACTAACCAGGGCCGACCCTGCTTAGCATCCGAGATCAGACTAGATCGAGCGCATTCAGGGTGATGTGGCCGTATGCGATCTTGCCCCCTACATACAACTCTCTTGACAAAAGCCAAGGTGGTCACCTCGGGCAATCGAGAGGAAAAATACAGCAGGTCACCAAAGCCAACAACATAATGGAAAAAAACCCTACGGCACCTGACATTCCCAGGCGGTCTCCCATCCAGGTACTAACCAGGCCCGACCCTGCTTAGCATCCGAGATGAGACGAGATCGAGCGCATTCCGAGTGATGTGGCTGTAGGCGATCTTGCACGATACTTACAACTCTCTTGACAAAAGCCAAGGTGGTCACCTCGGGAAATCGAGAGGAAAAATACAGCAGGTCGCCAAAGCCAACAACATGATAGAAAAAAGCCTACGGCACCTGGTATTCCCAGGCGGTCTCCCAACCAGGTACTAACCAGGCACGACCCTGCTTAGCATCCGAGATCAGACGAGATCGAGCGCATTCAGGGTGATGTGGCCGTAGGCGATCTTGCACCCTACTTACAACTCTCTTGACAAAAGCCAAGGTGGTCACCTCGGGCAATCGAGAGGAAAAATACAGCAGGTCGCCAAAGCCAAAAACATAATGGAAAAACGCCTACGGCACCTGGTATTCCCAGGCGGTCTCCCAACCAGGTACTAACCAGGCCCGACCCTGCTTCGCAACCGAGATCAGACGAGATCGAGCGCATTCAGGGTGATGTGGCCGTAGGCGATTTTGCACCCTACTTACAACTCTCTTGACAAAAGCCAAGGTGGTCACCTCAGGCAATCGGGAGGAAAAATACAGCAGGTCACCAAAGCCAACAACATAATGGAAAAAAGCCTACAGCACCTGGTATTCTCAGGCGGTCTCCCATCCAGGTACTAACCAGGCCCGACCCTGCTTAGCATCCGAGATCAGAGGAGATCGAGCGCATTCAGTGTGATGTGGCAGTAGGCGATCTTGCACCCTACTTACAACTCTCTTGACAAAAGCCAAGGTGGTCACCTTGGGCAATCGAGAGGAAAAATACAGCAGGTCGCCAAAGCCCACAACATAATGGAAAAAAGCCTACGGCACCTGGTATTCCCAGGCGGTCTCCCATCCAGGTACTAACCAGGCCCGACCCTGCTTAGCATCCGAGATCAGACGAGATCGAGCGCATTCAGGGTGATGTGGCCATAGGCGATCTTGCTCCCTACTTACAACTCTCTTGACAAAAGCCAAGGTGGTCACCTCGGGCAATCGAGAGGAAAAATACAGCAGGTCGCCAAAGCCAACAACATGATGGAAAAAAGCCTACGGCACCTGGTATTCCCAGGCGGTCTCCCATCCAGGTACTAACCAGGCCCGACCCTACTTAGCATCCGAGATCAGACGAGATCGAGTGCATTCAGGGTGATGTAGCCGTAGGCAATCTTGCACCCTATTTACAACTCTCTTGACAAAAGCCAAGGTGGTCACCTCGGGCAATCGAGAGGAAAAATACAGCAGGTCGCCAAAGCCAAAAACATAATGGAAAAACGCCTACGGCACCTGGTATTCCCAGGCGGACTCCCACCCAGGAACTAACCAGGCCCGACCCTGCTTAGCATCCGAGATCAGACGAGATCGAGCGCATTCAGGGTGATGTGGCCGTAGACGATCTTGCACCCTACTTACAACTCTCTTGACAAAAGCCAAGGTGGTCACCTCGGGCAATCGAGAGGAAAAATACAGCAGGTCGCCAAAGCCAACAACATAATGGAAAAAAGCCTACGGCACCTGGTATTCCCAAGCGGTCTCCCATCCAGGTACTAACCAGGCCCGACCCTGCTTAGCATCCGAGATCAGACGAGATCGAGCGCATTTAGGGTGATGTGGCCGTAGGCGGTTCTGCTCCCTACTTACAACTCTCTTGACAAATGCCAAGGTGGTCACCTCGGGCAATCGAGAGGAAAAATACAGCATGTCGCCAAAGCCAACAACATAATGGAAAAAAGCCTACGGCACCTGGTATTCCCAGGCGGTCTCCCAACGAGGTACTAACCAGGCCCGACCCTGCTTCGCAACCGAGATCAGACGAGATCGAGCGCATTCAGGGTGATGTGGCCGTAGGCGATTTTGCACCCTACTTACAACTCTCTTGACAAAAGCCAAGGTGGTCACCTCAGGCAATCGAGAGGAAAAATACAGCAGGTCACCAAAGCCAACAACATAATGGAAAAAAGCCTACAGCACCTGGTATTCTCAGGCGGTCTCCCATCCAGGTACTAACCAGGCCCGACCCTGCTTAGCATCCGAGATCAGACGAGATCGAGCACATTCAGTGTGATGTGGCAGTTGGCGATCTTGCACCCTACTTACAACTTTCTTGACAAAAGCCAAGGTGGTCACCTCGTGCAATCGAGAGGAAAAATACAGCAGGTCGCCAAAGCCAACAACATAATGGAAAAAAGCCTACGGCACCTGGTATTCCCAGGCGGTCTCCCATCCAGGTACTAACCAGGCCCGACCCTGCTTAGCATCCGAGATCAGACGAGATCGAGCGCATTCAGGGTGATGTGGCTGTAGGCGATCTTGTACCCTACTTACAACTCTCTTGACAAAAGCCAAGGTGGTCACCTCGGGCAATCGAGAGGAAAAATACAGCAGGTCGCCAAAGCCAACAACATAATGGAAAAAAGCCTACGGCACCTGGTATTCCCAGGCGATCTCCCATCCAGGTACTAACCAGGCCCGACCCTGCTTAGCATCCGAGATCAGACGAGATCGAGCGCATTCAGGGTGATGTGGTCGTAGGCGATCTTGCACCCTACTTACAACTCTCTTGACAAAAGCCAAGGTGGTCACCTTGGGCAATCGAGAGGAAAAATACAGCAGGTCGCCAAAGCCAACAACATAATGGAAAAAAGCCTACGGCACCTGGTATTCCCAGGCGGTCTCCCATCCAGGCCCGACCCTGCTTAGCATCCGACGTCAGATGAGATCGAGCGCATTCAGGGTGATGTGGCCGTAGGCGATCTTGCACCCTACTTACAACTCTCTTGACAAAAGCCAAGGTGGTCACCTCGGGCAATCGAGAGGAAAAATACAGCAGGTCGCCAAAGCCAACAACATAATGGAAAAAAGCCTACGGCACCTGGTATTCCCAGGCGGTCTCCCATCCAGGCCCGACCCTGCTTAGCATCCGACGTCAGATGAGATCGAGCGCATTCAGGGTGATGTGGCCGTAGGCGATCTTGCATCCTTCTTACAACTCTCTTGACAAAAGCCAAGGTGGTCACCTCGGGCAATCGAGAGGAAAAATACAGCAGGTCGCCAAAGCCAACAACATAATAGAAAAAAGCCTACGGCACCTGGTATTCCCAGGCGGTCTCCCATCCAGGTACTAACCAGGCCCGACCCTGCTTAGCATCCGAGATCAGATGAGATCGAGCGCATTCAGGGTGATGTGGCCATAGGCGATCTTGCACCCTACTTACAACTCTCTTGACAAAAGCCAAGGTGGTCACCTCGGGCAATCGAGAGGAAAAATACAGCAGGTCGCCAAAGCCAACAACATAATGGAAAAAAGCCTACGGCACCTGGTATTCCCAGGCGGTCTCCCATCCAGGCCCGACCCTGCTTAGCATCCGACGTCAGATGAGATCGAGCGCATTCAGGGTGATGTGGCCGTAGGCGATCTTGCATCCTTCTTACAACTCTCTTGACAAAAGCCAAGGTGGTCACCTCGGGCAATCGAGAGGAAAAATACTGCAGGTCGCCAAAGCCAACAACATAATGGAAAAAAGCCTACGGCACCTGGTATTCCCAGGCGGTCTCCCATCCAGGTACTAACCAGGCCCGACCCTGCTTAGCATCCGAGATCAGACGAGATCGAGCGCATTCAGGGTGATGTGGCTGTAGGCGATCTTGCACCCTACTTACAACTCTCTTGACAAAAGCCAAGGTGGTCACCTCGGGCAATCGAGAGGAAAAATACAGCAGGTCGCCAAAGCCAACAACATAATGGAAAAAAGCCTACGGCACCTGGTATTCCCAGGCGGTCTCCCATCCAGGTACTAACCAGGCCCGACCCTGCTTAGCATCGGAGATCAGACGAGAACGAGCGCATTCAGGGTGATGTGGCTGTAGGCGATCTTGCACCCTACTTACAACTCTCTTGACAAAAGCCAAGGTGGTCACCTCGGGCAATCGAGAGGAAAAATACAGCAGGTCGCCAAAGCCAACAACATAATAGAAAAAAGCCTACGGCACCTGGTATTCCCAGGCGGTCTCCCATCCAGGTACTAAACCAGGCCCGACCCTGCTTGGCATCCGAGATCAGACGAGATCGAGCGCATTCAGGGTGATGTGGCCATAGGCGATCTTGCACCCTACTTACAACTCTCTTGACAAAAGCCAAGGTGGTCACCTCGGGCAATCGAGAGGAAAAATACAGCAGGTCGCCAAAGCCAACAACATAATGGAAAAAAGCCTACGGCACCTGGTATTCCCAGGCGGTCTCCCATCCAGGTAATAACCAGGCCGGACGCTGCTTAGCATCCGAGATCAGATGAGATCGAGCGCATTCAGGATGATGTGGCCGTAGGCGATCTTGCACCCTACTTACAACTCTCTTGACAAAAGCCAAGGTGGTCACCTCGGGCAATCGAGAGGAAAAATACAGCAGGTCGCCAAAGCCAACAACATAATGGAAAAAAGCCTACGGCACCTGGTATTCCCAGGCGGTCTCCCATCCAGGTACTAACCAGGCCCGACCCTGCTTAGCATCCGAGATCAGACGAGATCGAGCGCATTCAGGGTGATGTGGCTGTAGGCGATCTTGCACCCTACTTACAACTCTCTTGACAAAAGCCAAGGTGGTCACCTCGGGCAATCGAGAGGAAAAATACAGCAGGTCGCCAAAGCCAACAACATAATAGAAAAAAGCCTACGGCACCTGGTATTCCCAGGCAGTCTCCCATCCAGGTACTAACCAGGCCCGACCCTGCTTAGCATCCGACGTCAGACGAGATCGAGCGCATTCAGGGTGATGTGGCCGTAGGCGATCTTGCACCCTACTTACAACTCTCTTGACAAAAGCCAAGGTGGTCACCTCGGGCAATCGAGAGGAAAAATACTGCAGGTCGCCAAAGCCAACAACATAATGGAAAAAAGCCTACGGCACCTGGTATTCCCAGGCGGTCTCCCATCCAGGTACTAACCAGGACCGACCCTGCTTAGCATCCGAGATCAGACGAGATCGAGCGCATTCAGGGTGATGTGGCTGTAGGCGATCTTGCACCCTACTTACAACTCTCTTGACAAAAGCCAAGGTGGTCACCTCGGGCAATCAAGAGGAAAAATACGACTTCCGGTTCCGGCGCCGCATGGAGTGACTGCTCTCCTCCTCGGCTCCCGCATCACGGCCCCCAAATCTGCTATTAAATCCCGCTGAGCGGCCGGGCACCTGCGGAACACCCCCCCGGAGGCATCCCACACGATCATGGACCGGTTCCTGGAGAAAACCGGACCGCGAGCACACGCGCCGTCCGCGACCGCGGCGCGGCCGCAAATCGAGGCCCCGGCTTCGGCCTACTCGGCCCCCTTATCTCCACAACGCGCAGCAGACATGGAGGTGAGCGCTGATACTGTGCCCCCCCCCCCTCTCCACAAGCACTACCAGCCTCTCCAGCCCCTCCATCACAGAGCAGCCTCTCCACGCAGCCTGCAGGGGACTCCACCACAGAGCGCATTGCCCAGGCCGTGGCCGCACTATTATCCCCCATGATCACGGCATCGGTGGAAAAAGCTGTAAATGCTGGCATGCAGCAGCTCAAGGCCCAAATAGGCGAACACCACACCAGACTGAATGATTTGGAACACCGTCTGTCGGACATAGAGGAAGAACTTTACCAGGCCCAAGCCACGGAACGCTCCCAGGACAGAACAAATCAATATGTTCTACAGAAGCTTGATGACCTGGAAAACAGGGCCAGACGGAGCAACCTGCGATTCGTAGGGATCCCCGAGTCGCTACAGTCTTCGGAGCTGTCTAACTTCTGCGCGGTACGCATCCCAGAAGCCCTTGGCCTTCCCGGCCCTTGTACGGTCGAACGCGCACATCGTATGGGTCAACCGGCACCAGAACGCAAGTCACCTAGACCTATCATCGCAAAGTACCTAAACTACTCAGACAAGGCCCTGATCCTGCAGAAATTCAGGCAAACACGCTCTCTACAGGTCGATGGGATCAAGGTCCTAATCTTTGCCGATTATTCCATCGAGGTCTCCAAGAAAAGAAAGGCATTCCAACAGGTATGCTCGGAACTCTTTAATATGCAACTTAAATTTTCCCTGGCCTTCCCGGCTATTCTTCGCCTAAAGGCCCCGAACGGTGACCAACTAACTTTCCAGGACCCCTCTGAAGCCGAAGCTTTTCTCCGCTCCCTACACCAGGGTGCACACCCTCACACCCCTTCCAAAGCATCACCGCTCAACCGCGCCCTGGATCAGAGGAGCCCCCGGAAGGACTCACCCAAACGCTTCAGGTCTGCTGCCCCTGATACCCGCCATCGGGACGTCCCTCGTTGATGACATTTCAGCCCTCCTGGATCCATCTCTCCTCACCTTTTAGGTGACCTTCTCGCCAGGTCCGTCAACCTGACATATTTTTGTGAGTTACTATGTTGTTATTTTTTTCCTTTTTCTGTTATCGCCCAAGCTTGCTCACGGTCCAGCCTGTTGATACTTGACTACCTCGGCCTTCAGCGCTGCCCCCATCCAATGGGCACACCATCAGTGCCACTGGCTACCTATGTTCTATTTGACGCCCTGGCCTAACTGTACCAGGAGTTCCCACCGCTCCTGATCTCGCTGCTCTTTTTCTTTTTTATCTTGCGGCCACCTGCCTTATCTTTTTTTTTTCTCTATATAATACCGTATTTTTGTTTCCTTTTTTGTGATAGTGCACTCTGCCTTTCCTTTTATTATTCAGTTTCTTTTTTCTCCACCCTTGGGTCCTCATATATGTACTGTTTTACACTAATGTGGGTTTGTTGCTTTATTACGTATGTTTATTACACTGTGCCTTACTCCTCCTAGAATCACTGCGTATGCTTACTGCCGCAACATGGCACGCGCCCTTTTTGGCTCTAGGGGCGTACCCGCACCCTTGCTCGATTTTTTTTTTTTTTTTAGACACATTGCCCGGACGCTCGCGTCCTATACCTCTGGGCCGTGCACTGGGGGCTGGCCTACACAGTGACTCCATGCGGAAAAAAGTGAAGTTCTCTCCAGTGTATATGTTTATGTTTTTGTTTATATTTCAATTTGCTCCACTCCTTTACTGCCCCCCTCCCCCTAGTTACCTCAGTGCCAGTGTCTCCTTCCTGAACATCCTATTTCCCTTGTCCCACATTACTTCCAGGTCCATTTTCTCCCAGCAACAATTTCTTCTGCCTTGCCCACCGGCTGGCGATTATTTTCTAAAGCCTGCCCATTTCTTCTTCTCGTCACCCCTGACATAAGAATAGTCTCATGGAACGTGAAAGGCCTCAGATCACCCAATAAGAGAATGAAAGTACTCCGACACCTAAAAAGGTTGAAAACAGATATCGCCCTATTGCAGGAAACCCACTTGTCCGCCCCAGATTTTCATCGCATGCGGAAACTCTGGGTCGGCAAAGTCATAGGCTCCGACGCCGTTAGTCGCAAAGCGGGTGTTCTCCTATTAATCCACAAGAACCTCCCGTGCGAGGTGCTGTCCACGCACTCAGATTCCCAGGGCAGGCTCCTCTCGCTCCACGTCCGCTTGGGGACTAAGGAACTAGTGATCACGAATGTTTATGCTCCCAATAACCCTACTAAGACTTTCTATAGTGACTTGACTTCTTGGCTACTCCAGACCTCCCAGACCCCCCATTTAGTTGGCGGTGACTTTAACGACATCTTGCACCATACAGACGACAGGTCCTCCCCCCCACGTCGCAGGGCGACTAGTGCTCCGTCTACTCCCTCCCACTTTGCTTCCACCATGGAATCTCTCCGTCTTCGCGACCTATGGCGTCTATCTCACCCAACGGACAGGGAATACACCTTTTACTCACACCCCCATAACATGTTCTCGAGAATCGATTATTTCTTTGGCTCTGACGATCTTATACCAAATTTGTCTGAAACTGAAGTGCTCGATATTGCTATCTCTGACCATGCCCCAATCTCTGTTAGTCTTGCTAACTTAGATCTCCCACCTCACCCAAGACTGTGGCGTTTCCCCTCGTATCTCCATGACAACCCAGACTTTCAACACTTCATGGCGAACTCCTGGCACGAATACTCGGAGGCAAACTCCCCCCATTCGGACTCCCCCAACCTCTTCTGGGATGCCGGCAAGGCGTTCCTCAGAGGTCAGATCATCTCCTATGCCTCCTCCTTCAAAAGGAACGCACTATCTCATTACAAACGGGCTAGTGCGCGACTACATTTAGCCCAAAGGTCCCTCTCTACTAACGACTCCCTTGATAACAGAACCGAATGGCAGGCGGCCAAGAACAGTTTCGACACTTGGGCAAACACACTTGAACAAACTAAAAGATCCCAACTAGACGCGACGCTCCACAAGTTTGGTAACAAGGCGGGCAAGCTACTGGCGAGGCTATGTAAGGGCCCATTCCACCCGACGCACATCACTTCCCTCAGAGACGCTAAGGGTGATGTACAATCTACCCCACAAGCAATTAACAAGGCGATGTTAAACTACTATACGTCCCTCTACGCCCCAGACCCCATAGATAGTACTGCGGCTCGTTCTTTCCTCGATAAGGTATTGTTATCTAAAGTTACCCCTGAACAACTAGAAGCGCTCAATGCCCCCATCTCCCTTGTCGAAGTTTCCTCCACTATTCGTAAACTAACCCCGTCCAAAGCTCCAGGCCCCGACGGGTTTACCAGTGAATTTTATAAAACCCTCTCCTCCATTACAGAACCCACTCTCCTAAAGGTGTACAATGGCATCTGGTCTGGTGGCCCATATCTCCCTTCTGGAAACCAAGCCATCATCAAACTCTTATCCAAAAAAGGGAAAGACCCGCTTGACCCAGGTTCTTACAGGCCGATCTCCCTTCTCAATCTGGATGTAAAAATCCTTTCCAAGATCATAGCCACGAGATTAGCTGCCATTGTGCCCTCCCTCATACACCCTGCCCAATCTGGCTTTGTGAGAGGCAGAACTGCCACCTTGAACATACGTAAGGTTATGCTTGCTCTGGAACATGCTAAGAACAATCCGGATGGGGACTTTGCTATTATAACTTTAGACGCGGAAAAGGCCTTCGACAATGTCAGTTTTGAATGGCTCTCTATGACTTTATCTGAAATGGGTTTCTCGGGGCATTTCTGCCATCTCATCAAAGCCATGTACTCATCCCCAGCAGCCAAATTAGTCGCGGCTGGAGTTCTCTCCGATGAATTCCTCCTGCATAAAGGCACTCGTCAGGGCTGCCCACTCTCCCCTCTCCTATTTAACATCGCCCTAGAACCTTTATCCAGATACCTGTCCCAATCGGCTCCTCTCCACGGGATTCGTATTGGTCAACACGACCTGCGCACCTCTCTTTTTGCCGATGATGTGCTCATCTTCTCATCAGACCCCGCTTCTGACATGCCCGTTATCAAAGAGGTCTTTGACGTTTTTAGATCATGCTCAGGGCTACGTATAAATTATGGTAAAAGTGAAATCCTCCCGATAGGGTCCTCTCGCAAACCCCCCTGGACACAACATTCTATCTTTTCAATCGCCAACTCACATATCACCTATCTAGGCATTAAAATTGGTAAATTACCTTCCTCCCTTTACCATCTCAATTACCCCCCCCTGATCACGAAAATCTCTCAAGAAATGGTGAACTGGATGGATCTGCCTCTCTCGCTTCTGGGAAGATGCCACCTGCTAAAAATGGTTAGCTTTGCCAGGCTATTGTACCCACTTCAAACTATTCCTTTGCTCCTTCTTCACAAGGACATAAAAATTCTAGAATCATCTTTTTCCTCCTTTTTATAGAAAGGAAAACGCCCACGCATAGCCCTAAAAAAGTTGCATCTTCCCAGACGCGAGGGGGGTATCAGCCTACCTAATGTAAGACTGTATAACCTGTCATGCTTGCTACGTACTAGTCTGGACTGGATCTCTCAATCCTCCAGATACTCCAACTACTCTCTGGAAGCTGCTATGGTCTCTCCACTCTCATTGACAGCACTCCTTCACTGCAGGTGGAAGTCAGTGCCGTCTCTGTTTCAACACAACCTCCTACTCAGGGACACTGCCATAGCCTGGAGGGAAACCAGAAAATGCCTTAAGCTCCCCCCTTTCATCTCCAGACACCTTCCGATCCAGGGGAACCCTACTTTTTCCCCTGGCCTACTCCACAAACCGTTCCACATCTGGAAAGAGAAGGGCATCATCAATTTTGCTACCATCTGTGATCTTGAATCTGGGCACCCTCTACCCTTTTCTCTTCTGGCTGAAAGGTTCTCCCTCCCGCCAGCTCACGCCTTTCACCACAGGCAATGTGTCAGCTATTTAAAGGATATCTGCAACGATGAACGTAAGCGTTTCCCCCTAACCTTCCTGGACCGCCTGCTCAAGGACGATACTTATAAAATTTCTGACATCTACACACCGCTACTCCAGCAGGCCGCTCCTCAACTGACATCCTCATCAGTCGCCAACTGGAAGAAAGACTTCCCTGATCCAGATATAGTGGATAAAATCCTACATGGACTCAACAAAGTTTACCGCCTAACCCCGAACGAGCTCTGGAGAGAAATGCAACTAAAAATTGCCCACAGGGCCTACCTTCCCTTCCTGCCTTCTAAATCCGACCAGGACAGCACCAAGTGCCCCCTATGTCTTCAGTACAGGCCCTCGCTGGCCCACCGCTTCTGGTCCTGCTCCTTCATCTCTTCCTTCTGGGATCAGATCCTCTCCTACATCTTTAAAGTCACCCTGCTGAAATTGCCAAAGGACCCCCTCCTTCTCATCTTTGGATACTGGAACCCTCTCCTGCTTCCATGGTCTTCCACCACCAGCCGTGCGCCCCCAAACGGCGCGCCCTCCAAACCCCCCCATGTGGACTGGTCTCTGCTGTGCCTTCTTCTTGCCAGGAAATCCATTCTAAAGAGCTGGACTTCTTCTCTCCCACCCTCTGTCGCCCAGACGCAGAAGGAACTCCTTTCACTCCTCTACAAAGATCGCTTCAATACAAACTACAGGGACGAAAAAGCGAAGTCTCGTTTTTATGCGAGATGGCTTCCCTTCATATCTGACTCTCTCCCTCCGGTGGACATCCTCAACTTGGACAACTTCACCTTCTCCTATTTTGGCACTAATCTCCCAATCCCGGGGTTGGTTTCCCCCCAATCTACCACTTGTGCCTCGCCCTGCAGCCAACTAACCCCTGGACCATCTCTCTGAAATCCTCCTACCCTAGGAACTCTACCTGGGAACCCCGTATCCCTCTTCCCCCCCTCCCTTACCTGTTTTTTTCTCCTTCATGTATCTGCCTGCTTTCCCCTCTTCACCCCCCTCTCCTCTCTGTGTTTCTTTTTTATTTCTCTTTTTTTTCTGTTTTTTTCCTTTCTTTTGATAAATCCGACCTATTACTCCCGTTCCTACGATCTGTTATATTGTTATTTTTGGGAAATGATATTCCTGCTGTTATACATTCATATTACTTTTGCAACTGTTTTTTTTATAAGATCCATCCAGTCGCTGTTAGTACGCCGCTCTATCACACTAAATTCACTACTATCCGCTTGGTTTTATGTATTTATGTCTATGGTCTTAGTTTATTACGATACAGTCGCATTCTGCTCCAATTTTCTTATGCACCTCATCTGCGATGATGGTTCCGAATTCTCGCACTTATTTTTTGTTGCATTTGTATTGTTCTCTTTGTTTATTTCTCAATAAATACTCTTTAAAAAAAAAAAAAAAGAGGAAAAATACAGCAGGTCGCCAAAGCCAACAACATAATGGAAAAAAGCCTACGGCACCTGGTATTCCCAGGCGGTCTCCCATCCAGGTACTAACCAGGCCCGACCCTGCTTAGCATCCGAGATCAGACGAGATCGAGCGCATTCAGGGTGATGTGGCCGTAGGCGATCTTGCACCCTATTTACAACTCTCTTGACAAAAGCCAAGGTGGTCACCTCGGGCAATCGAGAGGAAAAATACAGCAGGTCGCCAAAGCCAACAACATAATGGAAAAAAGCCTACGGCAACTGGTATTCCCAGGCGGTCTCCCATCCTGGTACTAACCAGGCCCGACCCTGCTTAACATCCGAGATCAGACGAGATCGAGCGCATTCAGGGTGATGTGGCTGTAGGCTATCTTGCACCCTACTTACAACTCTCTTGACAAAAGCCAAGGTGGTCACCTCGGGCAATCGAGAGGAAAAATACAGCAGGTCGCCAAAGCCAACAACATAATGGAAAAAAGCCTACGGCAACTGGTATTCCCAGGCGGTCTCCCATCCTGGTACTAACCAGGCCCGACCCTGCTTAGCATCCGAGATCAGACGAGATTGAGCGCATTCAGGGTGATGTGGCTGTAGGCGATCTTGCGCCCTACTTACAACTCTCTTGACAAAAGCCAAGGTGGTCACCTCGGGCAATCGAGAGGAAAAATACAGCAGGTCGCCAAAGCCAACAACATAATGGAAAAAAGCCTACGGCACCTGGTATTCCCAGGCGGTCTCCCATCCAGGTACTAACCAGGCCCGACCCTGCTTTGCATCCAAGATCAGAAGAGATCGAGCGCATTCAGGGTGATGTGGCCGTAGGCAATCTTGCACCCTACTTACAACTCTCTTGACAAAAGCCAAGGTGGTCACCTCGGGCAAACGAGAGGAAAAATACAGCAGGTCGCCAAAGCCAACAACATAATGGAAAAAAGCCTGCAGCACCTGGTATTCCCAGGCGGTCTCCCATCCAGGTACTAACCAGGCCCGACCCTGCTTAGCATCCGAGATCAGACGAGATCGAGCGCATTCAGGGTGATGTGGCCGTAGGCGATCTTGCACCCTACTTACAACTCTCTTGACAAAAGCCAAGGTGGTCACTATAAGGTAAATGAGGGAACCATCTTGTTAAGAGACATCCATTTTGGGTATTGGAAAATTACTGTTAGCATGACATAGAAACCTATTGCTTAAGGTCATATGTGTTTTTTGCTTGTACAAGGTATTTTATCACAAGGTTAGTTATCTGTTCAGAACAGTTGGATGTGGTTAAGCTACTTCCTTTTAATAGCAGAAGTAATTTCATGGCGTTAGACCACAGGCCTATCTTGGGTTACATCTAAGAAACATTCTAAACTGTGAATATATATATTTAGCTTTTTGTTTCTAGGCAGAAATTGCTTGTACAAAAAACCATGATGACGTAGTAAAATATACTATCTTGCATATTTTATGTGGCAGTCCCTGATTGGCTAAACCACAGGGCTGTGCTTTAGCTCAAACTAAATAAAACTGCTGTGTGTGCTCCAATATGCACATTCATTATTCACGTACAATCGTGTGTATGTGTAATGTTTTGTCCACCGGTGAAAGGGACCTCCTCTCTACCATCCTAGCCTAGGCTACCAGGGGTTACTTACAGAAGACGAGCAACCTAACAGTTTTGGTACCAGAAGTGGGGTCATCTTGCGGCAGGTAAGTCACTTTACTCCTTTTTGCCTAAAAGGTGAATGGTGTGAATACTTACTCTGTCCAGATGGTCGCCATGAACTTAGTTTAATTTAAAAGAAATAACTGTGCCTTCGCGACGGACTAGGTTGGTCCCTCGGGAGGTTAAAAGGGCTCGCAAGGAATTTATAGGTTTAGGGGAGTCCGACTAGGTTGGTCTGACTTAAAACTATTGGTAATAGTATTTTTAACACGGGAAGTAGTAGATTACGCCCGTGACAAAGGGATTGGTGGAGTGGACGCCCATTTGATTTTTTTTTTAAAAAGTGCACTATAAATTGATAAATGTATTGCAATACGGTTATGTCATGTCTTAAAGTATATTAAGAATATGTCTGTTTCTCTCTAGGTACACGTGTAAGTATATAGAGTATAAGTTTTAATATAGAGTATAAGGAAAATAATTGTTGTTGTTTAAATAAGTGCAGAATATGAGGAGCCCTCTTGTAGTGACATAGCATCCGCCTGCCCCCATTGCACGTTAGGTCTACTCTTCCTAAGAATAGATGACAAGTGGATTTTACTGACCACCAGACCAGGGGGGTTCTCTTGCAGACTTGGTGTAAGAGGGGTATATCCCGCCACCAGGAAAAATTTACCCTTTATCGTATATTAAGGGTGAATCTTCATAGTTTTATATAAGTCCATCTGCCCCAAAAAAGATCAGGGATCCTACTCCCAGACCAGAGACCGGATTGTTGGACAAACCGGGTGTTATCACCTGTGTCCTGCCACTAGACACACACTGCCCAGACTACTAGATGGGGAATTCTGCAGCAACCCAAGCCATGGCCACCCCATCACCCTATGAATTTGTCAGTAATATGATCCCTGGCCCCCAGGTAGAACCATTTTGGACACAAGTCCGAGAAAGGTGTCAGCAATTGGGGATACATGACCCAGGGCCATATGGTCCTTGTACTGAGGAAGACTGGCAGGAAGTAAGTAAAATATGCCAAATCCACAAAAATTCGTACCCTCCAGGGAAGTGGGAAAATATTCAATATATAAAAGATTGTTACCATGCATGGGATAAATGTCTACACAAATATAAAAAGAAGCATATTAATAAAACTACAAAGCTTACTTCAAATATAGGACCCAGTGCTGTGGCTGAAGCCCCTGCACCCCCCTCACCTCCCCCTCCCCCGCCTCAATGTCCACCCCCACCTTATGTTATGGTAAAAAACGAGGATGGGACGCCAGGTTCATACCTTCAATTATATCCTTCACTGGATCCTGTAGTCCTAGCCGCCATAACACACACCACAGCAACATCACAACAAGTGGCCCAATGGGAACAAATAAGTAGGGGCAGAGAGGAAGAGGGGAGACAGGAAGAAGTTACAGGACAAGAAGAAGTGGGTAGTCCCGAAATGCAGGAATTAGAGGCAAAAATAAAAGAGTTTGAAGAGAAGAAAAAGGAGGAAGAAGAGAGAATAGGGAAAAGGAGAACTGAGTTAGAAACACTTATGGAAGGCCTAACACAAAAAGAAATAGTCCTCAATGAGGCAGAAAAGGTACAAGTGGATAAGAAAATAGAGTTAGAAATGTATCAGAAAAACTTGGAAGTAAGGGAGAAGGAATTTCAGGAGGGAAGAGAGAGAGAGGTACATAGGATGGAGGACTTACAAAAGGAACTAGAAAAGTTAAGAAAGCAATTAGGGAAGAAGGAGGAAATGTTGAAAGAAGCGCAGGATAGGATTATAGCGCTGCCCCCCACCACTACAAGAAGCCATACAAAAGAGACACCTATTCCCAAAACTGAGGAGTCAGGTCCAATTAGTAAAACAGGGACATTATCCATAGAAGAGGAAACTGAGAGAGAAGCAGTAGGGGCTTCACTCAAAGCACCTTTGATGACCATGGGGAACACCGAGGTGCATATACCATTACCTTTGGGTACACTCTCCAAAATAAAAGAACTATGTCCCAATCCCAAGAAGTATCCACGAGATGCAGGTACCTTTCTGGCAAAATATAGTGCAGGCACAGGGCTTGACAAAGATGACATAAAAAGTATTCTTAGCATTGTAGACCCAGACAGCCCAGAAGTAGCCCCTGTAGACGACCTATGGACAACCCATATTCAGACCAATAAGGATTGGATATCCTTTTGGAAAGGCATGGGAGGTCATTGGTCCAAATTATACAAAGGATCATCTGCACTCCAAGAACTGATCCTAGCCAAGCAGGGACCTAAAGAGAAATTCTATGATTACTGTAACAGAGTATACTCCCTATGGAAAGCTGTAGATGGGGCCACACCACAATTATTTACTACTACCATCATGTCGGGAGGCGATCCCAAAGTGACGCACTTGCTCAAATTCACAAACCCCAAATGGGCAGAGCAAGCACCAGATGAATTCATGAAGGACGCTAGGTCCAGAGAGACTTCAGGAGTCTTTGAACTAAAAGGGGGAATTTTCCCCTCCTTGACACAAACACAAACCCTAGTCACACCTGAAACCTCATCCTCACCACCGCACCTCATGACCATGCAGCCCTACCCACCTGACCAAGGATGTTTTAATTGTGGGGAACAGGGACATTGGAAATCACAGTGCCCATATAGACAGAGGGCGAGCTATCCAAGGGGCAGGGGAAGGGGGTACAATGCTGCTAATCGCCCCCCCCCCCTCACACTACAAGGTACCCCCAATATCCGCCACCTCCCCAAACACCATCTCAAAACCATGCGCTTGCACAGCCACCCTACACCCCAACCTCTAACAGACCTCCCCCTCGAATCCCTATGCAGTGGCCGTCTACCCGACAAACACACCCCCAATAGAGATGCCTAGAGTATGTTCCTTCCCTCAGTCTGGTGTGCCACAACCTATCATGGAAGAGTCTACCACAAGTTATATTACGCGTAGACAACCACATAGTGTGTTTCCTGCTTGATTCAGGTGCCACTTTTAGCTCATTAAATGATGAAAGGTATGACACACCACTGTGTACTGAGGGACACTCTATTGGAATAAATGGGACATCGGTCACTCATTCCGTCACCCCGCCTTTACCAGTCTCTACCCCGGATGGACTAGAGCTATGTATGCAGAGTTTCGCTGTCCTGACTTCCTGTCCAGTGTCCCTCATGGGCAGAGATTTACTATCCCAGTTGAACATTACCATTAAGTTTGACAAAGACGGCTCCCTCACTGCAAGTTCCCCTCTTTGTGACTTACACAGCCCAAAAAGACATGCACACAGGAGTTTCTTTCTGATGATACCTTCCTCCCTTGACCATCACACAATTTGGGCAGAACACAAAGGTAGTGTGGGCTTTATTAATTGCACACCATATGCACCCCAAATGCGATCAGATGCAGGGATACAATATCAAAAACAGTATCCCCTACCCCCAGAGAAAGTCAAAGGCATCTCCCCTCAAATTAATGATTACATATCAAAAGGTATCCTGAGACCAATCATCAGTCCCTGGAACACGCCCATTTACCCCGTAAAAAAGGCCAGTGGGGAGTGGAGACTTGTACAAGACCTCAGAGCAGTAAACAAACAAGTGATTCCCCTCCCACCCCTAGTCTCAGACATCACTTTTATTTTCTCATGCATACCGGCAGACTCTCTATGCTACACAGTAATTGATTTAGCGAATGCTTTCTTTAGCATTCCCATTGCAGAGGAAGCCCAACCTATGTTTGCTTTCTCCTGGGCCGGGGGCCAGTTAACCTGGACGCGTTTAGTGCAAGGGTATGTAGACAGCCCAGCCGCCTTCTCAATGGTGCTCAATGAGACTGTCAAGTCTTGGACATCTGAGCGAGGGTCGGTACTGATACAGTATGTGGACGACTTGCTCCTGTGCAGTCGAACTGCTGAAGAATGTGCGGTCGATTCAACATCACTGTTGGGACACCTAGCCCGAGCTGGACACCTCGCCTCCAGGAAGAAGGTGCAATGGTGCCAGTCCCAGGTTGAATACTTAGGTTGTATCCTTAGAGAAGGAACAAGGCTGGTGTCACCTAAACGTGCCGCAGCCCTACAAGCTCTCAGTCCGCCAAAAGACAAGGCCGCCCTACTCTCATTTTTGGGTGCAATTGTATATTGCCGCCAATGGATCCCTGACTGTTCTCACTATGATGGTATCCTACGAGAGGCTACTGGGTCAACCGCCCCTAAATTGATAGACTGGACAGAGGACAGACTAAAAGCTTTTAAAGCCTTACTACACAGTTTGTCATGTGCACCCGCCCTGGGGTTGGTAGACTATGGTAAAGCTTTTCAACTATACTGTGTAGTCTCGGGGACTTCTTTTGCTGCGGTTTTGACACAACAGCATGGAACAGGCTACCGCCCTGTCTCCTACCTATCTAAAAAACTCCCCCTTCAGGTTCAAGGCATGCCATCATGCCTTCAGAATTTAGCCGCCTGTGCTATGGCCGTACAAGATGCCAACAAGATGGTCTTGGGACACCCGATGACACTTTACACCACACATTCTGTCACCCACCTCATACAGAACATGAACACCCAACACATGACCTCCCAAAGACTCAGTGGATATGAGATTTCCCTCATGAACACAGACAATCTGTCTCTCAAATATGTTCCCGCCAACAACCCTGCCGTCCGTCTCTTGCACTCCATGTTACGCCTACCACAAGACCCAGACCAGATTCATGACTGTATAACACAAGTGGAGTCTATCACATCACCAAGACCAGACCTCACCGACGTACCGATTACCAATGCAGACGATGTTTTTGTGGACGGTAGTTGCTCCCGTCCCTCTGATTCCACCTTCCAAACAGGATATGCAATAGTCCAGTTGCCAAACAAGGTATTAGAAGCCAAACCACTGCCCCCCTCTTCGGCTCAGGTGGCTGAACTAGAAGCCCTCACCAGGGCCTGCATTTTATTTACAGATAAGAAGGTGAACATTTACACTGACAGTAGATATGCATTTGGGGTGGTGCATGACTTCGGAGTAATATGGGCTAAAAGAGGTTTTAAAACAGCGGATAATAAACCTATTTCCAATGCTACCCAGATTGAGGCACTTCTTCGGGCTATTTTGCTCCCAAAAGAGGTGGCAATAATTAAAGTAAAAGCACATTCTTCAGATAATAGCAAACTTTCCAAGGGAAATGCTTTAGCTGACCGAGAAGCGAGAAAGGCAGCCCAGTCCTCCACCCAGGAGCCCACCCCCACGTCCATGTACTTTAAGGACCATTTCACCTGTCCTAACTTTAAATCTGTAGTGGCACAAATGCAATCATTAGCCACTGAGGAAGATGTCTTGTATTGGGTGAAGGCTGGCTTGACCAAAGACCCAGAGGGTCTGTGGTCAAAAAAGGGGAAGATATTGGGAATACCTGAGGCAAGCAGTATTCTAATTCTCTCCTACCTTCATGGTCCAGGACACATAGGTGCCGTCCCTTTAGCCACTATGTACACCAAATCTTTTTGCACAAACGCCTTGAACAAACAAGTCAAACTCCTGACCACAAGTTGCCTTACCTGTGCTCAAAACAATGTGCAGGGCAAACGGCATGGCCTACATGGTCATCTACCCCCACCAATGGGTCCCCTTACAGATTTACAAGTAGACTTCACACACATGCCAAAACAAAAGGGGAACTTAAGATACCTGTGCGTTGTCATAGATAAATTTTCAGGCTGGGTTGAAGCCACTCCCTGTGCAGGTGAGACAGCCAATATAGCAGCAAAATGCTTGCTGAATAACTGGATTTGTAGGTTTGGCATACCAACATCTATTTGGTCAGATAGGGGACCTGCATTCAGCTCCTCCGTTACCCAGGCTGTGGCTAAATTGTTAGGGCTGCAATGGAAACTACACATCCCCTATCACCCTCAAAGCGCAGGGGTAGTGGAAAGAATGAATAGAAATATAAAGGATAAATTGAAAAAGGCCACAGGGGGCACAATGAAGGGATGGCTTGATCACCTCCCTTCTGTGCTATTCCAGATTAGAACGGCACCCCACGCCAGAACGAAACTTTCACCTTTTGAAATTTTGATGGGAGTCCCCGCAAACATAGAATTACCCCCATTAGACCAAGACACTGATATTGACATTTATTCCCAACAGGAAATGTACGTGAAAAACCTGGTAAGTATGCTTCATGAAATGAACGAACAAGTTTCTGTCACCTTTTCTCCTCTTTCCACAGAGCCAACACACCCCTTCATCCCAGGAGATCAAGTGCTAGTCAAGCAACTGGCCCACAAAAAGAGGATCGGACCAATCTACTCTGGACCTTGGAAGGTTGAAAAGGTGTCCAGAACTGCGGTCCTGACTGACCAAGGAAACACCTGGATCCACGCCAGCAGGCTGAAAAAGTGCCCACCGCTTCCCACAACCCCCGACCCCCCACCTATTGAAGGAGAACCCGACCCACCCGAACAGCGACCGGAACTGCAGGAGATTCAGGAAGGCATTGGACAATTAACCCTTGAAACCCTACATGATAGCGAAGAAGAAGGACAAGCATAAGAACTTGTAGAAATGTTTTTACCTTCAGTGTCAGGGAAGGCTGTATGCCTTTGGGGTAGTCTGGTACTATTTGTATTCCTGCCCACATGGTTTATAGCCAACTGTATATATCATCCAGAAGATTTAGGTCTATTAAAAGGGATATGTGGACCACCTAAGATGAATAATACCCCCGGCCAAAGACATAGTAGAAGTATTGTACCCGTTAATGAGTCACCTAAGGGACTGACTAACAAGATGTTACTACTAAAATTCAAATATAGCTATGCTCAAAAATCTGGTTTTGAGAAATGCTGGATTTGCAGCAAGCTACATCCCAGTACAGCTAGAATCCCTCTCATGGCAGTCCCCTTGAATTTTACCCCCCTCCTTAATGGAACACCCCCTATCGTCCTAACGAATGTTACTAGGACCCTTCCAAATAAAACCCTCACTTTCCAAATTATAGGTAGAAGCCACTTCCCAGACTGGTGTTTCCGACTGGGAAACACCACAGATGGAGCCGAGGTTTGCAAACAAGCAAAACTTAACATTTCAATGACATCATTTAACAGTCCTTCTTTCTTCCATACTTCAGATCCCACCCTAAATGCCACCTTTTTAGACTTTCTTAGCTCCAGTACCAAGACTACAATACACCAATTAATGTCAATTCTGGTGCTCTCTGGCCTTTCTGATACTCTTAGGAACGTGTTCCATAAACGACCCCTAGCTCTAGGAAATACCATATATATATATGCTGCGGCAAACTCTGTCACCCCTGGATCCCAACCAAACCCCAGGGGTGGTGTTACCTTGCAGCCCTGGTTCCTATCATGGGGGTATTAGGGGATAACAAGGGAAGTCACCTCCTTGAAGCCAGCATGCATCCTAGATATCCCCTTAGACACCGTAATAAACGAGAATTGTTTTTAGAAAAAGATATGGCCTGGGCATGGTTCCCTTCCTGGACAGGGTGGGGAATTGACCTAATGAAAAGATTAAATAATTACACTGGCATAATTGATGAGATTCTGGAGGAAAATTCTGATGACATAACCAAACTAAATCTAGAAACTAGGGCAATTAGGAAGCAACTAGAACTACATGAGTTGGCTATAGAAAGTATGAGTGCAGCCCTTACTGGCCTCTGTGAGACTACTGAGGATTATGAGTGCTGTACCTGGATTCATAATACCAGCATCGAAGTCCCAGACTACTATGACGTTATTGCCCAACACAGGGAAGAGGTAAATAAACTACAGAAAGAGGCAAGGAACATAGGAAAAAACTGGGATCCCTTCTCGAGCAGTTTTAGTTTTGGGGGATTAATATCTTGGCTCCGAAATGCTGCCATGACAATTGTCACTGTGATTCTCTTCATTCTATTTTTATATGCCTGTTATAAGATAATCAAATGTTTATGTAAAAAGGGAAACACGGTCGCTCCGAAGGATCTGAAACTCACTTCCATTGTTAAGGATCCAACGGTATGGTATAGAAACCAAGAGCACAAGGGTTCGGAGTATGAAGCCTGTGCTATTAAATTAGAAAAGGAATGATCATTATGTAAATCACAGAATGATCAAAGGGAGGATTATAAGGTAAATGAGGGAACCATCTTGTTAAGAGACATCCATTTTGGGTATTGGAAAATTACTGTTAGCATGACATAGAAACCTATTGCTTAAGGTCATATGTGTTTTTTGCTTGTACAAGGTATTTTATCACAAGGTTAGTTATCTGTTCAGAACAGTTGGATGTGGTTAAGCTACTTCCTTTTAATAGCAGAAGTAATTTCATGGCGTTAGACCACAGGCCTATCTTGGGTTACATCTAAGAAACATTCTAAACTGTGAATATATATATTTAGCTTTTTGTTTCTAGGCAGAAATTGCTTGTACAAAAAACCATGATGACGTAGTAAAATATACTATCTTGCATATTTTATGTGGCAGTCCCTGATTGGCTAAACCACAGGGCTGTGCTTTAGCTCAAACTAAATAAAACTGCTGTGTGTGCTCCAATATGCACATTCATTATTCACGTACAATCGTGTGTATGTGTAATGTTTTGTCCACCGGTGAAAGGGACCTCCTCTCTACCATCCTAGCCTAGGCTACCAGGGGTTACTTACAGAAGACGAGCAACCTAACAGTCACCTCGGGCAATCGAGAGGAAAAATACAGCAGGTCGCCAAAGCCAACAACATAATGGAAAAAAGCCTACGGCACCTGGTATTCCCAGGCGGTCTCCCATCCAGGTACTAACCAGGCCTGACCCTGCTTAGCATCCGAGATCAGATGAGATCGAGCGCATTCAGGGTGAAGTGGCCGTATACGATCTTGCAAACTACTTACAACTCTCTTGACAAAAGCCAAGGTGGTCACCTCGGGCAATCGAGAGGAAAAATACAGCAGGTCGCCAAAGCCAACAACATAATGGAAAAAAGCCTACGGCACCTGGTATTCCCAGGCGGTCTCCCATCCAGGTACTAACCAGGCACGACCCTGCTTAGCATCTGAGATCAGACGAGATCGAGTGCATTCAGGGTGATGTGGCCATAGGCGATCTTATGCTCTACTTACAACTCTCTTGACAAAAGCCAAGGTGGTCACCTCGGGCAATCGAGAGGAAAAATACAGCAGGTCGCCAAAGCCAACAACATAATGGAAAAAAGCCTACGGAATCTGGTATTCCCAGGCGGTCTCCCATCCAGGTACTAACCAGGCCCGACCCTGCTTAGCATCCGAGAACAGACGAGATCGAGCGCATTCAGGGTGATGTGGCCGTAGGCAATCTTGCACCCTACTTACAACTCTCTTGACAAAAGCCAAGGTGGTCACCTCGGGCAATCGAGAGGAAAAATACAGCAGGTCACCAAAGCCAACAACATAATTCCAAAAAGCCTACGGCACCTGGTATTCCCAGGCGGTCTCCCATCCAGGTACTAACCAGGCCTGACCCTGCTTAGCATCCGAGATCAGACGAGATCGAGCGCATTCAGGGTGATGTGGCCGTAGGCGCTCTTGCGCCCTACTTACAACTCTCTTGACAAAAGCCAAGGTGGTCACCTCGGGCAATCGAGAGGAAAAATACAGCAGGTCGCCAAAGCCAACAACATAATGGAAAAAAACCTACGGTACCTGGTATTCCCAGGAGGTCTCCCATCCAGGTACTAACCAGGCCCGACCCTGCTTAGCATCCGAGAACAGACGAGATCGAGCGCATTCAGGGTGATGTGGCCGTAGGCAAACTTGCGCTCTACTTACAACTCTCTTGACAAAAGCCAAGGTGGTCACCTCGGGCAATCAAGAGGAAAAATACAGCAGGTCGCCAAAGCCAACAACATAATGGAAAAAAGCCTACGGCACCTGGTATTCCCAGGCGGTCTCCCATCCAGGTACTAACCAGGCCCGACCCTGCTTAGCATCCGAGATCAGACGAGATCGAGCGCATTCAGGGTGATGTGGCCGTAGGTGATCTTGCACCCTACTTACAACTCTCTTGACAAAAGCCAAGGTGGTCACCTCGGGCAATCGAGAGGAAAAATACAGCAGGTCGCCAAAGCCAACAACATAATGGAAAAAAGCCTACGGCACCTGGTATTCCCAGGCGGTCTCCCATCCAAGTACTAACCAGACCCGACCCTGCTTAGCATCCGAGATCAGACGCGATCGAGTGCATTCAGGGTGATGTGGCTGTAGGCGTTCTTGCATCCTACTTACAACTCTCTTGACAAAAGCCAAGGTGGTCACCTCGGGCAATAGAGAGGAAAAATACAGCAGGTCGCCAAAGCCAACAACATAATGGAAAAAAGCCTACGGCACCTGGTATTCCCAGGCGGTCTCCCATCCAGGTACGAACCAGGCCCGACCCTGCTTAGCATCCGAGATCAGACGAGATGGAGCGCATTCAGGGTGATGTGGACGTAGGCGATCTTGCACCCTACTTACAACTCACTTGACAAAAGCCAAGGTGGTCACCTCGGGCAATCGAGAGGAAAAATACAGCAGGTCGCCAAAGCCAACAACATAATGGAAAAAAGCCTATGGCATCTGGTATTCCCAGGCGGTCTCCCATCCAGGTACTAACCAGGCCCGACCCTGCTTAGCATCCGAGATCAGACGAGATCGAGCGCATTCAGGGTGATGTGGCCGTAGGCGATCTTGCGCCCTACTTACAACTCTCTTGACAAAAGCCAAGGTGGTCACCTCGGGCAATCGAGAGGAAAAATACAGCAGGTCGCCAAAGCCAACAACATAATGGAAAAAAACCTACGGTACCTGGTATTCCCAGGCGGTCTCCCATCCAGGTACTAACCAGGCCCGACCCTGCTTAGCATCCGAGAACAGACGAGATCGAGCGCATTCAGGGTGATGTGGCCGTAGGAAATCTTGCGCTCTACTTACAACTCTCTTGACAAAAGCCAAGGTGGTCACCTCGGGCAATCAAGAGGAAAAATACAGCAGGTCGCCAAAGCCAACAACATAATGGAAAAAAGCCTACGGCACCTGGTATTCCCAGGCGGTCTCCCATCCAGGTACTAACCAGGCCCGACCCTGCTTAGCATCCGAGATCAGACGAGATCGAGCGCATTCAGGGTGATGTGGCCGTAGGCGATCTTGTGCTCTACTTACAACTCTCTTGACAAAAGCCAAGGTGGTCACCTCGGGCAATCGAGATGAATAATACAGCAGGTCGCCAAAGCCAACAACATAATGGAAAAAAGCCTACGGCACCTGGTATTCCCAGGCGGTCTCCCATCCAGGTACTAACCAGGCCCGACCCTGCTTAGCATCCGAGATCAGACGCGATCGAGTGCATTCAGGGTGATGCGGCTGTAGGCATTCTTGCATCCTACTTACAACTCTCTTGACAAAAGCCAAGGTGGTCACCTCGGGCAAAAGAGAGGAAAAATACAGCAGGTCGCCAAAGCCAACAACATAATGGAAAAAAGCCTACGGCACCTGGTATTCCCAGGCGGTCTCCCATCCAGGTACTAACCAGGCCCGACCCTGCTTAGCATCCGAGATCAGACGAGATGGAGCGCATTCAGGGTGATGTGGCCGTAGGTGATCTTGCACCCTACTTACAACTCTCTTGACAAAAGCCAAGGTGGTCACCTCGGGCAATTGAGAGGAAAAATACAGCAGGTCGCCAAAGCCAACAACATAATGGAAAAAAGCCTACGGCACCTGGTATTCCCAGGCGGTCTCCCATCCAGGTACTAATCAGGCCCGACCCTGCTTAGCAACCGAGATCAGACGAGATCGAGCGCATTCAGGGTGATGTGGCTATAGGCGATCTTGCACCCTACTTACAACTCTCTTGACAAAAGCCAAGGTGGTCACCTCGGGCAATCGAGAGGAAAAATACAGCAGGTCGCCAAAGCCAACAACATAATGGAAAAAAGCCTACGGCACCTGGTATTCCCAGGCGGTCTCCCATCCAGGTACTAACCAGGCCCGACCCTGCTTAGCATCGGGAGATCAGACGAGATTGAGCGTATTCAGGGTGATGTGGCCGTAGGCAATCTTGCACCCTATTTACAACTCTTTTGACAAAAGCCAAGGTGGTTACCTCGGGCAATCAAGACGAAAAATACAGCAGGTCGCCAAAGCCAACATCATAATGGAAAAAAGCCTACGGCACCTGGTATTCCCAGGCGGTCTCCCAACCAGGTACTAACCAGGCCCGACCCTGCTTAGCATCCGAGATCAGTCGAGATCGAGCGCATTCAGGGTGATGTGGCCGTAGGCGATCTTGCACCCTACTTACAACTCTCTTGACAAAAGCCAAGGTGGTCACCTCGGGCAATGGAGAGGAAAAATACAGCAGGTCGCCAAAGCCAACAACATAATGGAAAAAAGCCTACGGCACCTGGTATTCCCAGGCGGTCTCCCATCCAGGTACTAACCAGGCCCGACCCTGCTTAGCATCCGAGATCAGACGAGATCGAGCGCATTCAGGGTGATGTGGCTGTAGGCGATCTTGCACCCTACTTACAACTCTCTTGACAAAAGCCAAGGTGGTCACCTCGGGCAATGGAGAGGAAAAATACAGCAGGTCGCCAAAGCCAACAACATAATGGAAAAAAGCCTACGGCACCTGGTATTCCCAGGCGGTCTCCCATCCAGGTACTAACCAGGCCCGACCCTGCTTAGCATCCGAGATCAGACGAGATTGAGCGCATTCAGGGTGATGTGGCCGTAGGCGATCTTGCACCCTACTTACAACTTTCTTGACAAAAGCCAAGGTGGTCACCTCAGGCAATCGAGAGGAAAAATACAGCAGGTCGCCAAAGCCAACAACATAATGGAAAAAAGCCTACGGCACCTGGTATTCCCAGGCGGTCTCCCATCCAGTTACTAACCAGGCCCGACCCTGCTTAGCATCCGAGATCGAGCGTATTCAGGGTGATGTGGCCGTAGGAGATCTTGCATCCTTCTTACAACTCTCTTGACAAAAGCCAAGGTGGTCACCTCGGGCAATCGAGAGGAAAAATACAGCAGGTCGCCAAAGCCAACAACATAATGGAAAAAAGCCTACGGCACCTGGTATTCCCAGGCGGTCTCCCATCCAGGTACTAATCAGGCCTGACCCTGCTTAGCATCCGAGATCAGATGAGATCGAGCGCATTCAGGGTGATGTGGCCGTAGGCAACCTTGCACCCTACTTACAACTCTCTTGACAAAAGCCAAGGTGGTCACCTCGGGCAATCGAGATGAATAATACAGCAGGTCGCCAAAGCCAACAACATAATGGAAAAAAGCCTACGGCACCTGGTATTCCCAGGCGGTCTCCCATCCAGGTACTAACCAGGCCCGACCCTGCTTAGCATCCGAGATCAGACGCGATCGAGTGCATTCAGGGTGATGTGGCTGTAGGCATTCTTGCATCCTACTTACAACTCTCTTGACAAAAGCCAAGGTGGTCACCTCGGGCAATAGAGAGGAAAAATGCAGCAGGTCGCCAAAGCCAACAACATAATGGAAAAAAGCCTACGGCACCTGGTATTCCCAGGCGGTCTCCCATCCAGGTACTAACCAGGCCCGACCCTGCTTAGCATCCGAGATCAGACGAGATCAAGCGCATTCAGGGTGATGTGGCCGTAGGCGATCTTGCACCCTACTTACAACTCTCTTGACAAAAGCCAAGGTGGTCACCTCAGGCAATCGAGAGGAAAAATACAGCAGGTCGCCAAAGCCAACAACATAATGGAAAAAAGCCTACGGCACCTGGTATTCCCAGGCGGTCTGCCATCCAGGTACTAACCAGGCCCGACCCTGCTTAGCATCCGAGATCAGACGAGATCAAGTGCATTCAGGGTGATGGGGCTGTAGGCGATCGCGCACCCTACTTACAACTCTCTTGACAAAAGCCAAGGTGGTCACCTCGGGCAATCGAGAGGAAAAATACAGCAGGTCGCCAAAGCCAACAACATAATGGAAAAAAGCCTACGGCACCTGGTATACCAAGGCGGTCTCCCATCCAGGTACTAACCAGGCCCGACCCTGCTTAGCATCCGAGATCAGACGAGATCGAGCGCATACAGGGCGATGTAGCCGTAGGCGATCTTGTACCCTACTTACAACTCTCTTGACAAAAGCCAAGGTGGTCACCTCGGGGAATGGAGAGGAAAAATACAGCAGGTCGCCAAAGCCAACAACATAATGGAAAAAAGCCTACAGCACCTGGTATTCCCAGGCGGTCTCCCATCCAGGTACTAACCAGGCCCGACCCTGCTTAGCATCCGAGATCAGACGAGATCGAGCGCATTCAGGGTGATGTGGCCATAGGCCGTCTTGCACCCTACTTACAACTCTCTTGACAAAAGCCAAGGTGGTCACCTCGGGCAATCGAGAGGAAAAATACAGCAGGTCGCCAAAGCCAACAACATAATGGAAAAAAGCCTACGGCACCTGGTATTCCCAGGCGGTCTCCCATCCAGGTACTAACCAGGCCCGACCCTGCTTAGCATCCGAGATCAGACGAGATCGAGCGCATTCAGGGTGATGTGGCTGTAGGCGATCTTGCACCCTACTTACAACTCTCTTGACAAAAGCCAAGGTGGTCACCTCGGGCAATGGAGAGGAAAAATACAGCAGGTCGCCAAAGCCAACAACATAATGGAAAAAAGCCTACGGCACCTGGTATTCCCAGGCGGTCTCCCATCCAGGTACTAACCAGGCCCGACCCTGCTTAGCATCCGAGATCAGACGAGATTGAGCGCATTCAGGGTGATGTGGCCGTAGGCGATCTTGCACCCTACTTACAACTTTCTTGACAAAAGCCAAGGTGGTCACCTCGGGCAATCGAGAGGAAAAATACTGCAGGTTGCCAAAGCCAACAATATAATGGAAAAAAGCCTATGGCACGTGGTATTCCCAGGCGGTCTCCCATCCAGGTACTAACCAGGCCCGACCCTGCTTAGCATCCGAGATCAGACGAGATCGAGTGCATTCAGGGTGATGCGGCCGCAGGCGATCTTGCACCCTACTTACAACTCTCTTGACAAAAGCCAAGGTGATCACCTCGGGCAATCGAGAGGAAAAATACAGCAGGTCGCCAAAGCCAACAACATAGTGGAAAAAAGCCTACGGCACCTGGTATTCCCAGGTGGTCTCCCATCCAGGTACTAACCAGGCCCGACCCTGCTTAGCATCCGAGATCAGACGAGATCGAGAGCATTCAGGGTGATGAGGCTGTAGGCGATCTTGCACCCTACTTACAACTCTCTTGACAAAAGCCAAGGTGATCACCTCGGGCAATCGAGAGGAAAAATACAGCAGGTCGCCAAAGCCAACAACATAATGGAAAAAAGCCTACGGCACCTGTTATTCCCAGGCGGTCTCCAATCCAGGTACTAACCAGGCCCGACCCTGCTTAGCATCCGAGATCAGACGAGCTCGAGAGCATTCAGGGTGATGAGGCTGTAGGGGATCTTGCACCCTACTTGCAACTCTCTTGACAAAAGCCAAGGTGGTCACCTCGGGCAATCGAGAGGAAAAATACAGCAGGTCGCCAAAGCCAACAACATAATGGAGAAAAGCCTATGGCACCTGGTATTCCCAGGCGGTCTCCCATCCAGGTACTAACCAGGCCCGACCCTGCTTAGCATCCGAGATCAGACGAGATCAAGCGCATTTAGGGTGATGTGGCCTTAGGCGATCTTGCACCCTACTTACAACTCTCTTGACAAAAGCCAAGGTGGTCACCTCGGGCAATGGAGAGGAAAAATACAGCAGGTCGCCAAAGCCAACAACATAATGGAAAAAAGCCTACGGCACCTGGTATTCCCAGGCGGTCTCCCATCCAGGTACTAACCAGGCCCGACCCTGCTTAGCATCCGAGATCAGACGAGATTGAGCGCATTCAGGGTGATGTGGCCGTAGGCGATCTTGCACCCTACTTACAACTTTCTTGACAAAAGCCAAGGTGGTCACCTCAGGCAATCGAGAGGAAAAATACTGCAGGTCGCCAAAGCCAACAATATAATGGAAAAAAGCCTATGGCACGTGGTATTCCCAGGCGGTCTCCCATCCAGGTACTAACCAGGCCCAACCCTGCTTAGCATCCGAGATCAGACGAGATCGAGCGCACTCAGGGTGATGTGGCCGTAGGCGATCTTGCACTCTACTTACAACTCTCTTGACAAAAGCCAAGGTGGTCACCTCGGGCAATCGAGAGGAAAAATACAGCAGGTCTCCAAAGCCAACAACATAATGGAAAAAAGCCTACGGCACCTGGTATTCCCAGGCGGTCTCCCATCCAGGTACTAACCAGGCCCGACCCTGCTTGGCATCCGAGATCAGACGAGATCAAGCGCATTCAGGGTGATGTGGCCGTAGGCGATCTTGCACCCTACTTACAACTCTCTTGACAAAAGCCAAGGTGGTCACCTCGGGCTATCGAGAGGAAAAATACAGCAGGTCGCCAAAGCCAACAACATGATGGAAAAAAGCCTACGGCACCTGGTATTCCCAGGCGGTCTCCCATCCAGGTACTAACCAGGCCCGACCCTGCTTAGCATTCGAGATCAGACGAGATCGAGAGCATTCAGGGTGATGAGGCTGTAGGCGATCTTGCACCCTACTTACAACTCTCTTGACAAAAGCCAAGGTGATCACCTCGGGCAATCGAGAGGAAAAATACAGCAGGTCGCCAAAGCCAACAACATAATGGAAAAAAGCCTACGGCACCTGTTATTCCCAGGCGGTCTCCAATCCAGGTACTAACCAGGCCCGACCCTGCTTAGCATCCGAGATCAGACGAGCTCGAGAGCATTCAGGGTGATGAGGCTGTAGGGGATCTTGCACCCTACTTGCAACTCTCTTGACAAAAGCCAAGGTGGTCACCTCGGGCAATCGAGAGGAAAAATACAGCAGGTCGCCAAAGCCAACAACATAATGGAAAAAAGCCTATGGCACCTGGTATTCCCAGGCGGTCTCCCATCCAGGTACTAACCAGGCCCGACCCTGCTTAGCATCCGAGATCAGACGAGATCAAGCGCATTCAGGGTGATGTGGCCGTAGGCGATCTTGCACCCTACTTACAACTTTCTTGACAAAAGCCAAGGTGGTCACCTCAGGCAATCGAGAGGAAAAATACTGCAGGTCGCCAAAGCCAACAATATAATGGAAAAAAGCCTATGGCACGTGGTATTCCCAGGCGGTCTCCCATCCAGGTACTAACCAGGCCCGACCCTGCTTAGCATCCGAGATCAGACGAGATCGAGCGCACTTAGGGTGATGTGGCCGTAGGCGATCTTGCACTCTACTTACAACTCTCTTGACAAAAGCCAAGGTGGTCACCTCGGGCAATCGAGAGGAAAAATACAGCAGGTCGCCAAAGCCAACAACATAATGGAAAAAAGCCTACGGCACCTGGTATTCCCAGGCGGTCTCCCATCCAGGTACTAACCAGGCCCGACCCTGCTTGGCATCCGAGATCAGACGAGATTGAGCGCATTCAGGGTGATGTGGCCGTAGGCGATCTTGCACCCTACTTACAACTCTCTTGACAAAAGCCAAGGTGGTCACCTCGGGCTATCGAGAGGAAAAATACAGCAGGTCGCCAAAGCCAACAACATGATGGAAAAAAGCCTACGGCACCTGGTATTCCCAGGCGGTCTCCCATCCAGGTACTAACCAGGCCCGACCCTGCTTAGCATCCGAGATCAGACGAGATCGAGCACATTCAGGGTGATGTGGCCATAGGTGATCTTGCACCCTACTTACAACTCTCTTGACAAAAGCCAAGGTGGTCACCTCGGGCTATCGAGAGGAAAAATACAGCAGGTCGCCAAAGCCAACAACATAAGGGAAAAAAGCCTACGGCACCTGGTATTCCCAGGCGGTCTCCCATCCAGGTACTAACCAGGCCCGACCCTGCTTAGCATCCGAGATCAGACGAGATCGAGCGCATTGAGCATGATGTGGCTGTAGGCGATCTTGAACCCTACTTACAACTCTCTTGACAAAAGCCAAGGTGGTCACCTCGGGCAATCGAGAGGAAAAATACAGCAGGTCGCCAAAGCCAACAACATAATGGAAAAAAGCCTACGGCACCTGGTATTCCCAGGCTGTCTCCCATCCAGGTATTAACCAGGCCCGACCCTGCTTAGCATCCGAGATCGAGCGCATTGTGGGTGATGTGGCTGTAGGCGATCTTGCACACTACTTACAACTCTCTTGACAAAAGCCAAGGTGGTCACCTCGGGCAATCGAGAGGAAAAATACAGCAGGTCGCCAAAGCCAACAACATAATGGAAAAAAGCCTACGGCACCTGGTATTCCCAGGTGGTCTCCCTTCCAGGTACTAACCAGGCCCGACCCTGCTTAGCATCCGAGATCAGACGAGATCGAGCGCATTCAGGGTGATGTGGCCGTAGGCAATCTTGCACCCTACTTACAACTCTCTTGACAAAAGCAAAGGTGGTCACCTCGGGCAATCGAGAGGAAAAATACAGCAGGTCGCCAAAGCCAACAACATAATGGAAAAAAGCCTACGGCACCTGGTATTCCCAGGCGGTCTCCCATCCAGGTACTAACCAGGCCTGACCCTGCTTAGCATCCGAGGTCGAGCACATTCAGGGTGATGTGGCCGTAGGCAATTTTGCACCCTACTTACAACTCTCTTGACAAAAGCCAAGGTGGTCACCTCGGGCAATAGAGAGGAAAAATACAGCGGGTCGCCAAAGCCAACAACATAATAGAAAAAAGCCTACGGCACCTGGTATTCCCAGGCAGTCTCCCATCCAGGTACTAACCAGGCACGACCCTGCTTAGCATCCGAGATCAGACAAGATCGAGCGCATTCAGGGTGATGTGGCCATAGGCGATCTTGCACCCTACTTACAACTCTCTTGACACAAGCCAAGGTGGTCACCTCGGGCAATCGAGAGGAAAAATACAGCAGGTCGCCAAAGCCAACAACATAATGGAAAAAAGCCTACGGCACCTGGTATTCCCAGGCGGTCTCCCGTCCAGGTACTAACCAGGCCCGACCCTGCTTAGCATCCGAGATCAGATGAGATCGAGCGCATTCAGGGTGATGTGGCCGTAGGCAATCTTACTCCTTACTTACAACTCTCTTGACAAAAGCCAAGGTGGTCACCTCGGGCAATCGAGAGGAAAAATACAGCAGGTCGCCAAAGCCAACAACATAATGGAAAAAAGCCTACGGCACCTGGTATTCCCAGGCGGTCTCCCATCCTGGTACTAACCAGGCCCGACCCTGCTTAGCATCCGAGATCAGACGAGATCAAGCGCATTCAGGGTGATGTGGCCGTAGGCAATCTTGCACTTTACTTACAACTCTCTTGACAAAAGCCAAGGTGGTCACCTCGGGCAATCGAGAGGAAAAATACAGCAGGTCGCCAAAGCCAACAACATAATGGAAAAAAGCCTACGGCACCTGGTATTCCCAGGAGGTCTCCCGTCCAGGTACTAACCAGGCCCGACCCTGCTTAGCATCCGAGATCAGACGAGATCGAGCGCATTCAGGGTGATGTGGCCGTAGGCGATCTTGCGCCCTACTTACAACTCTCTTGACAAAAGCCAAGGTGGTCACCTCGGGCAATCGAGAGGAAAAATACAGCAGGTCGCCAAAGCCAACAACATAATGGAAAAAAGCCTACGGCACCTGGTATTCCCAGGCGGTCTCCCATCCAGGTACTAACCAGGCCCGACCCTGCTTAGCATCCGAGATCGAGCGTATTCAGGGGGATGTGGCCGTAGGAGATCTTGCATCCTTCTTACAACTCTCTTGACAAAAGCCAAGGTGGTCACCTCGGGCAATCGAGAGGAAAAATACAGCAGGTCGCCAAAGCCAACAACATAATGGAAAAAAGCCTACGGCACCTGGTATTCCCAGGCGGTCTCCCATCCAGGTACTAATCAGGCCTGACCCTGCTTAGCATCCGAGATCAGATGAGATCGAGCGCATTCAGGGTGATGTGGCCGTAGGCAACCTTGCACCCTACTTACAACTCTCTTGACAAAAGCCAAGGTGGTCACCTCGGGCAATCGAGAAGAAAAATACAGCAGGTCGCCAAAGCCAACAACATAATGGAAAAAAGCCTACGGCACCTGATATTCCCAGGTGGTCTCCCACCCAGGTACTAACCAGGCCCGACCCTGCTTAGCATCTGAGATAAGACTAGATCGAGCGCATTCAGGGTGATGTGGCCGTAGGCGATCTTGCACCCTACTTCCAACTCTCTTGACAAAAGCCAAGGTGGTCACCTCGGGCAATCGAGAAGAATAATACAGCAGGTCGCCAAAGCCAACAACATAATGGAAAAAAGCCTACGGCACCTGGTATTCCCAGGCGGTCTCCCATCCAGGTACTAACCAGGCCCGACCCTGCTTAGCATCCGAGATCAGACGAGATCGAGCGCATTCAGGGTGATGTGGCCGTAGGCGATCTTGCCCCCTACTTACAACTCTCTTGACAAAAGCCAAGGTGGTCACCTCGGGCAATCGAGAGGAAAAATACTGCAGGTCGCCAAAGCCAACAATATAATGGAAAAAAGCCTATGGCACGTGGTATTCCCAGGCGGTCTCCCATCCAGGTACTAACCAGGCCCGACCCTGCTTAGCATCCGAGATCAGACGAGATCGAGCGCATTCAGGGTGATGCGGCCGCAGGCGATCTTGCACCCTACTTACAACTCTCTTGACAAAAGCCAAGGTGATCACCTCGGGCAATCGAGAGGAAAAATACAGCAGGTCGCCAAAGCCAACAACATAATGGAAAAAAGCCTACGGCACCTGTTATTCCCAGGCGGTCTCCAATCCAGGTACTAACCAGGCCCGACCCTGCTTAGCATCCGAGATCAGACGAGATCGAGCGCATTCAGGGTGATGAGGCTGTAGGCGATCTTGCACCCTACTTACAACTCTCTTGACAAAAGCCAAGGTGGTCACCTCGGGCAATCGAGAGGAAAAATACAGCAGGTCGCCAAAGCCAATAACATAATGGAAAAAAGCCTACGGCATCTGGTATTCCCAGGCGGTCTCCCATCCAGGTACTAACCAGGCCCGACCCTGCTTAGCATCCGAGATCAGACGAGATCGAGCGCATTCAGGGTGATGTGGCCGTAGGCGATCTTGCACCCTACTTACAACTCTCTTGAAAAAAGCCAAGGTGGTCACCTCGGGCAATCGAGAGGAAAAATACAGCAGGTCGCCAAAGCCAACAACATAATGGAAAAAAGCCAACGGCACCTGGTTTTCCCAGGCAGTCTCCCATACAGGTACTAACCAGGCCCGACCCTGCTTAGCATCTGAGATCAGACGAGATCGTTCGCATTCAGGGTGATGTGGCCGTAGGCGATCTTGCACCCTACTTACAACTCTCTTGACAAAAGCCAAGGTGGTCAACTCGGGCAATCGAGAGGAAAAATACAGCAGGTCGCCAAAGCCAACAACATAATGGAAAAAAGCCTACGGCACCTGGTATTCCCAGGCGGTCTCCCATCCAGGTACTAACCAGGCCCGACCCTGCTTATCATCCGAGATCAGACGAGATCGAGCGCATTCAGGGTGATATGGCCGTAGGCGATCTTGCACCCTACTTACAACTCTCTTGACAAAAGCCAAGGTGGTCACCTCGGGCAATCGAGAGGAAAAATACAGCAGGTCGCCAAAGCCAACAACATAATGGAAAAAAGCCTACGGCACCTGGCATTCCCAGGCGGTCTCCCATTCAGGTACTAACCAGGCCCGACCCTGCTTAGCATCCGAAATCAGACGAGATCGAGCGCATTCAGGGTGATGTGGCCGTAGGCGATCTTGCACTCTACTTACAACTCTCTTGACAAAAGCCAAGGTGGTCACCTCGGGCAATCGAGAGGAAAAATACAGCAGGTCGCCAAAGCCAACAACATAATGGAAAAAAGCCTACGGCACCTGGTATTCCCAGGCGGTATCCCATCCAGGTACTAACCAGGCCCGTCCCTGCTTAGCATCCGAGATCAGACGAAATCGAGCGCATTCAGGGTGATGTGGCCGTAGGTGATGTGGCTGTAGGTGATCTTGCACCCTACTTACAACTCTCTTGACAAAAGCCAAGGTGGTCACCTCGGGCAATCGAGAGGAAAAATACAGCAGGTCGCCAAAGCCAACAACATAATGGAAAAAAGCCTACGGGACCTGGTATTCCCAGGCGGTCTCCCATCCAGGTACTAACCAGGCGCGACCCTGCTTAGCATCCGAGATCAGACGAAATCGAGCGCATTCAGGGTGATGTGGCCGTAGGTAATGTGGCCGTAGGTGATCTTGCAACCTACTTACAACTCTCTTGACAAAAGCCAAGGTGGTCACCTCGGGCAATCGAGAGGAAAAATACAGCAGGTCGCCAAAGCCAACAACATAATGGAAAAAAGCCTATGGCACCTGGTATTCCCAGGCGGTCTTCCATCCAGGTACTAACCAGGCCCGACCCTGCTTAGCATCCGAGATCAGACGAGATCGAGCGCATTCAGGGTGATGTGGCCGTAGGCGATCTTGCACCCTACTTACAACTCTCTTGACAAAAGCCAAGGTGGTCACCTCGGGCAATGGAGAGGAAAAATACAGCAGGTCGCCAAAGCCAACAACATAATGGAAAAAAGCCTACGGCACCTGGTATTCCCAGGCGGTCTCCCATCCAGGTACTAACCAGGCCCGACCCTGCTTAGCATCCGAGATCAGACGAGATTGAGCGCATTCAGGGTGATGTGGCCGTAGGCGATCTTGCACCCTACTTACAACTTTCTTGACAAAAGCCAAGGTGGTCACCTCGGCAATCGAGAGGAAAAATACTGCAGGTCGCCAAAGCCAACAATATAATGGAAAAAAGCCTATGGCACGTGGTATTCCCAGGCGGTCTCCCATCCAGGTACTAACCAGGCCCGACCCTGCTTAGCATCCGAGATCAGACGAGATCGAGCGCATTCAGGGTGATGCGGCCGCAGGCGATCTTGCACCCTACTTACAACTCTCTTGACAAAAGCCAAGGTGATCACCTCGGGCAATCGAGAGGAAAAATACAGCAGGTCGCCAAAGCCAACAACATAGTGGAAAAAAGCCTACGGCACCTGGTATTCCCAGGTGGTCTCCCATCCAGGTACTAACCAGGCCCGACCCTGCTTAGCATCCGAGATCAGACGAGATCGAGAGCATTCAGGGTGATGAGGCTGTAGGCGATCTTGCACCCTACTTACAACTCTCTTGACAAAAGCCAAGGTGATCACCTCGGGCAATCGAGAGGAAAAATACAGCAGGTCGCCAAAGCCAACAACATAATGGAAAAAAGCCTACGGCACCTGTTATTCCCAGGCGGTCTCCAATCCAGGTACTAACCAGGCCCGACCCTGCTTAGCATCCGAGATCAGACGAGCTCGAGAGCATTCAGGGTGATGAGGCTGTAGGGGATCTTGAACCCTACTTGCAACTCTCTTGACAAAAGCCAAGGTGGTCACCTCGGGCAATCGAGAGGAAAAATACAGCAGGTCGCCAAAGCCAACAACATAATGGAAAAAAGCCTATGGCACCTGGTATTCCCAGGCGGTCTCCCATCCAGGTACTAACCAGGCCCGACCCTGCTTAGCATCCGAGATCAGACGAGATCAAGCGCATTTAGGGTGATGTGGCCATAGGCGATCTTGCACCCTACTTACAACTCTCTTGACAAAAGCCAAGGTGGTCACCTCGGGCAATGGAGAGGAAAAATACAGCAGGTCGCCAAAGCCAACAACATAATGGAAAAAAGCCTACGGCACCTGGTATTCCCAGGCGGTCTCCCATCCAGGTACTAACCAGGCCCGACCCTGCTTAGCATCCGAGATCAGACGAGATTGAGCGCATTCAGGGTGATGTGGCCGTAGGCGATCTTGCACCCTACTTACAACTTTCTTGACAAAAGCCAAGGTGGTCACCTCGGGCAATCGAGAGGAAAAATACTGCAGGTCGCCAAAGCCAACAATATAATGGAAAAAAGCCTATGGCACGTGGTATTCCCAGGCGGTCTCCCATCCAGGTACTAACCAGGCCCGACCCTGCTTAGCATCCGAGATCAGACGAGATCGAGCGCACTCAGGGTGATGTGGCCGTAGGCAATCTTGCACTCTACTTACAACTCTCTTGACAAAAGCCAAGGTGGTCACCTCGGGCAATCGAGAGGAAAAATACAGCAGGTCGCCAAAGCCAACAACATAATGGAAAAAAGCCTACGGCACCTGGTATTCCCAGGCGGTCTCCCATTCAGGTACTAACCAGGCCCGACCCTGCTTAGCATCCAAAATCAGACGAGATCGAGCGCATTCAGGGTGATGTGGCCGTAGGCGATCTTGCACCCTACTTACAACTCTCTTGAGAAAAGCCAAGGTCGTCACCTCGGGCAATGGAGAATATAAATACGGCAGGTCGCCAAAGCCAACAACATAATGGAAAAAAGCCTACGGCACCTGGTATTCCCAGGCGGTCTCCCATCCAGGTACTAACCAGGCCCGACCCTGCTTAGCATCCGAGATCAGACGAGATCGAGCGCACTCAGGGTGATGTGGCCGTAGGCGATATTGCACTCTACTTACAACTCTCTTGACAAAAGCCAAGGTGGTCACCTCGGGCAATCGAGAGGAAAAATACAGCAGGTCGCCAAAGCCAACAACATAATGGAAAAAAGCCTACGGCACCTGGTATTCCCAGGCGGTATCCCATCCAGGTACTAACCAGGCCCGACCCTGCTTAGCATCCGAGATCAGACGAAATCGAGCGCATTCAGGGTGATGTGGCCGTAGGTGATGAGGCCGTAGGTGATGAGGCCGTAGGTGATGAGGCCGTAGGTGATGAGGCCGTAGGTGATGTGGCCGTAGGTGATCTTGCACCCTACTTACAACTCTCTTGACAAAAGCCAAGGTGGTCACCTCGGGCAATCGAGAGGAAAAATACAGCAGGTCGCCAAAGCCAACAACATAATGGAAAAAAGCCGACGGCACATGGTATTCCCAGGCGGTCTCCCATCCAGGTACTAACCAGGCCCGACCCTGCTTAGCATCCGAGATCAGACGAAATCGAGCGCATTCAGGGTGATGTGGCCGTAGGTGATGTGGCCATAGGTGATGTGGCCATAGGTGATGTGGCCATAGGTGATCTTGCACCCTACTTACAACTCTCTTGACAAAAGCCAAGGTGGTCACCTCGGGCAATCGAGAGGAAAAATACAGCAGGTCGCCAAAGTCAACAACATAATGGAAAAAAGCCTACGGCACCTGGTAATCCCAGGCGGTCTCCCATCCAGGTACTAACCAGGCCCGACCCTGCTTAGCATCCAAGATCGAGCGCATTCAGGGTGATGTGGCCGTAGGCGGTCTTGCACCCTACTTACAACTCTCTTGACAAAAGCCAAGGTGGTCACCTCGGGCAATCGAGAGGAAAAATACAGCAGGTCGCCAAAGCCAACAACATAATGGAAAAAAGCCTACGGCACCTGGTATTCCCAGGCGGTCTCCCATCCAGGTACTAACCAGGCCCGACCCTGCTTCCCATCCGAAATCAGATGAGATCGAGCGCATTCAGGGTGATGTGGCCGTAGGCGATTTTGCACCCTACTTACAACTCTCTTGACAAAAGCCAAGGTGGTCACCTCAGGCAATCGAGAGTCAAAATACAGCAGGTCGCCAAAGCCAACAACATAATGGAAAAAAGCCTACAGCACCTGGAATTCCCAGGCGGTCTCCCATCCAGGTACTAACCAGGCCCGACCCTGCTTAGCATCCGAGATCAGGCGCATTCAGGGTGATGTGGCCGTAGGCTATCTTGCACCCTACTTACAACTCTCTTGACAAAAGCCAAGGTGGTCACCTCAGGCAATCGATAGGAAAAATACAGCAGGTCGCCAAAGCCAACAACATAATGGAAAAAAGCCTACGGCACCTGGTATTCCCAGGCGGTCTCCCATCCAGGTACTAACCAGGCCAGACCCTGCTTAGCATCCGAGATCAGACGAGATCGAGCGCATTCAGGGTGATGTGGCCGTAGGCTATCTTGCACCCTACTTACAACTCTCTTGACAAAAGCCAATGTGGTCACCTCGGGCAATCGAGAGGAAAAATACAGCAGGTCGCCAAAGCCAACAACATAATGGAAAAAAGCCTACGGCACCTGGTATTCCCAGGCGGTCTCCCATTCAGGTACTAACCAGGAAAAATACAGCAGGTCGCCAAAGCCAACAACATAATGGAAAAAAGCCTACGGCACCTGGTATTCCCAGGCGGTCTCCCATTCAGGTACTAACCAGGCCCGACCCTGCTTAGCATCCAAAATCAGACGAGATCGAGCGCATTCAGGGTGATGTGGCCGTAGGCGATCTTGCACCCTACTTACAACTCTCTTGAGAAAAGCCAAGGTCGTCACCTCGGGCAATGGAGAATAAAAATACAGCAGGTCGCCAAAGCCAACAACATAATGGAAAAAAGCCTACGGCACCTGGTATTCCCAGGCGGTCTCCCATCCAGGTACTAACCAGGCCCGACCCTGCTTAGCATCCGAGATCAAACGAGATCGAGCGCACTCAGGGTGATGTGGCCGTAGGCGATATTGCACTCTACTTACAACTCTCTTGACAAAAGCCAAGGTGGTCACCTCGGGCAATCGAGAGGAAAAATACAGCAGGTCGCCAAAGCCAACAACATAATGGAAAAAAGCCTACGGCACCTGGTATTCCCAGGCGGTATCCCATCCAGGTACTAACCAGGCCCGACCCTGCTTAGCATCCGAGATCAGACGAAATCGAGCGCATTCAGGGTGATGTGGCCTTAGGTGATGAGGCCGTAGGTGATGTGGCCGTAGGTGATCTTGCACCCTACTTACAACTCTCTTGACAAAAGCCAAGGTGGTCACCTCGGGCAATCGAGAGGAAAAATACAGCAGGTCGCCAAAGCCAACAACATAATGGAAAAAAGCCGACGGCACATGGTATTCCCAGGCGGTCTCCCATCCAGGTACTAACCAGGCCCGACCCTGCTTAGCATCCGAGATCAGACGAAATCGAGCGCATTCAGGGTGATGTGGCCATAGGTGATGTGGCCATAGGTGATGTGGCCATAGGTGATGTGGCCATAGGTGATCTTGCACCCTACTTACAACTCTCTTGACAAAAGCCAAGGTGGTCACCTCGGGCAATCGAGAGGAAAAATACAGCAGGTCGCCAAAGTCAACAACATAATGGAAAAAAGCCTACAGCACCTGGTAATCCCAGGCGGTCTCCCATCCAGGTACTAACCAGGCCCGACCCTGCTTAGCATCCAAGATCGAGCGCATTCAGGGTGATGTGGCCGTAGGCGGTCTTGCACCCTACTTACAACTCTCTTGACAAAAGCCAAGGTGGTCACCTCGGGCAATCGAGAGGAAAAATACAGCAGGTCGCCAAAGCCAACAACATAATGGAAAAAAGCCTACGGCACCTGGTATTCCCAGGCGGTCTCCCATCCAGGTACTAACCAGGCCCGACCCTGCTTCCCATCCGAGATCAGATGAGATCGAGCGCATTCAGGGTGATGTGGCCGTAGGCGATTTTGCACCCTACTTACAACTCTCTTGACAAAAGCCAAGGTGGTCACCTCAGGCAATCGAGAGTCAAAATACAGCAGGTCGCCAAAGCCAACAACATAATGGAAAAAAGCCTACAGCACCTGGAATTCCCAGGCGGTCTCCCATCCAGGTACTAACCAGGCCCGACCCTGCTTAGCATCCGAGATCAGGCGCATTCAGGGTGATGTGGCCGTAGGCTATCTTGCACCCTACTTACAACTCTCTTGACAAAAGCCAAGGTGGTCACCTCAGGCAATCGATAGGAAAAATACAGCAGGTCGCCAAAGCCAACAACATAATGGAAAAAAGCCTACGGCACCTGGTATTCCCAGGCGGTCTCCCATCCAGGTACTAACCAGGCCAGACCCTGCTTAGCATCCGAGATCGAGCGCATTCAGGGTGATGTGGCCGTAGGCTATCTTGCACCCTACTTACAACTCTCTTGACAAAAGCCAATGTGGTCACCTCGGGCAATCGAGAGGAAAAATACAGCAGGTCGCCAAAGCCAACAACATAATGGAAAAAAGCCTACGGCATGTGGTATTGCCAGGCGGTCTACCATCCAGGTACTAACCAGGCCCGACCCTACTTAGCATCCGAGATCAGACGAGATCGAGCGCATTAAGGGTGATGTGGCCGTAGGCGATCTTGCCCCCTACTTACAACTCTCTTGACAAAAGCCAATGTGGTCACCTCGGGCAATCGAGAGGAAAAATACAGCAGGTCGCCAAAGCCAACAACATAATGGAAAAAAGCCTACGGCATGTGGTATTGCCAGGCGGTCTACCATCCAGGTACTAACCAGGCCCGACCCTGCTTATTATCCGAGATCAGACGAGATCGAGCGCATTCGGGGTGATGTGGCCGTAGGCAATCTTGCACCCTACTTACAACTCTCTTGACTAAAGCCAAGGTGGTCACCTCGGGCAATCGAGAGGAAAAATACAGCAGGTCGCCAAAGCCAACAACATAATGGAAAAAAGCCTACGGCACCTGGTATTCCCAGGCGGTCTCCCATCCAGGTACTAACCAGGCCCGACCCTGCTTAGCATCCGAGATCAGACAAGATCGAGCGCATCCAGGGTGATGTGGCCGTCGGCGATCTTGCACCCTACTTACAACTCTCTTGACAAAAGCCAAGGTGGTCACCTCGGGCAATCGAGAGGAAGAATACAGCAGGTCGCCAAAGCCAACAACATAATGGAAAAAAACCTACGGCACCTGGTATTCCCAGGCGGTCTCCCATCCAGGTACTAACCAGGCCCGACCCTGCTTAGCATCCGAGATCAGACGAGATCGAGTGCATTCAGGGTGATGTGGCCGTAAGCAATCTTGCACCCTACTTACAACTCTCTTGACAAAAGCCAAGGTGGTCACCTCGGGCAATCGAGAGGAAAAATACAGCAGGTCGCCAAAGCCAACAACATAATGGAAAAAAGCCTACGGCACCTGGTTTTCCAAGGCGGTCTCCCATCCAGGTACTAACCAGGCGCGACCCTGCTTAGCATCCGAGATCAGACGAGATCAAGCGCATTCAGGATGATGTGGCCGTAGGCGATCTTACACCCTACTTACAACTCTCTTGACAAAAGCCAAGGTGGTCACCTCGGGCAATCGAGAGGAAAAATACAGCAGGTCGCCAAAGCCAACAACATAATGGAAAAAAGCCTACGGCACCTGGTATTCCCAGGCGGTCTCCCATCCAGGTACTAACCAGGCCCGACCCTGCTTAGCATCTGAGATCAGTCGAGATCGAGCACATTCAGGGTGATGTGGCCGTAGGTGATTTTGCACCCTACTTATAACTCTCTTGATAAAAGCCAAGGTGGTCACCTCGTGCAATCGAGAGGAAAAATACAGCAGGTCGCCAAAGCCAACCACATAATGGAAAAAACCTACGGCACCTTGTATTCCCAGGCGGTCTCCCATCCAGGTACTAACCAGGCCTGACCCTGCTTAGCATCCGAGATCAGACGAGATCGAGCGCATTCAGGGTGATGCGGCCGTAGGCAATTTTGCACCCTACTTACAACTCTCTTGACAAAAGCCAAGGTGGTCACCTCTGGCAATCGAGAGGAAAAATACAGCAGGTCGCCAAAGCCAACAACATAATGGAAAAAAGCCTACGGCACCTGGTATTCCTAGAAGGTCTCCCATCCAGGTACTAACCAGGCCCGACCCTGCTTAGCATCTGAGACCAAACGAGATTGAGCGCATTCAGGGTGATGTGGCCGTAGGCGATCTTGCACCCTACTTACAACTCTCTTGACAAAAGCCAAGGTGGTCACCTCGGGCAATCAAGAGGAAAAATACAGCAGGTCGCCAAAGCCAACAACATAATGGAAAAAAGCATACGGCACCTGGTATTCCCAGGCGGTCTCCCATCCAGGTACTAACCAGGCCCGACCCTGCTTAGCATCCGAGATCAGACGAGATCAAGCGCATTCAGGGTGATGTGGCTGTAGGTGATCTTGCACCCTACTTACAACTCTCTTGACAAAAGCCAAGGTGGTCACCTCGGGCAATCGAGAGGAAAAATACAGCAGGTCGCCAAAGCCAACAACATAATGTAAAAAAGCCTACGGCACCTGGTATTCCCAGGCGGTCTCCCATCCAGGTACTAACCAGACCCGACCCTGCGTAGCATCAGAGATCAGACGAGATCGAGCGCATTCAGGGTGATGTGGCTGTAGGCAATCTTGCACCCTACTTACAACTCTCTTGACAAAAGCCAAGGTGGTCACCTCGGGCAATCGAGAGGAAAAATACAGCAGGTCGCCAAAGCCAACAACATAATGGAAAAAAGCCTATGGCATCTGGTATTCCCAGGCGGTCTCCCATCCAGGTACTAACCAGGCCCGACCCTGCTTGGCATCCGAGATCAGACGAGATTGAGAGCATTCAGGGTGATGTGGCCGTAGGCGATCTTGCACACTACTTACAACTCTCTTGACAAAAGCCAAGGTGGTCACCTCGGGCAATCGAGAGGAAAAATACAGCAGGTCGCCAAAGCCAACAACATAATGGAAAAAAGCCTACGGCACCTGGTATTCCCAGGCGGTCTCCCACCCAGGTACTAACCAGGCACGACCCTGCTTAGCATCCGAGATCAGACGAGATCGAGTGCATTCAGGGTGATGTGGCCGTAGGCGATCTTGCATCCTACTTACAACTCTCTTGACAAAAGCCAAGGTGGTCACCTCGGGCAATCGAGAGGAAAAATACAGCAGGTCGCCAAAGCCAACAACATAATGGAAAAAAGCCTACGGCACCTGGTATTCCCAGGCGGTCTCCCATCCAGGTACTAACTAGGCCCGACCCTGCTTAGCATCTGAGATCAGACGAGATCGAGCGCATTCAGGGTGATGTGGCCGTAGGCGATCTTGCACGCTACTTACAACTCTCTTGACAAAAGCCAAGGTGGTCACCTCGGGCAATCGAGAGGAAAAATACAGCAGGTCACCAAAGCCAACAACATAATGGAAAAAAGCCTACGGCACCTGGTATTCCCAGGCGGTCTCCCATCCAGGTACTATCCAGGCCCGACCCTGCTTAGCATCCGAGATCAGACGAGATCGAGCGCATTCAGGGTGATGTGGCCGTAGGCAATCTTGCATCCTACTTACAACTCTCTTGACAAAAGCCAAGGTGGTCACCTCGGGGAATGGAGAGGAAAAATACAGCAGGTCGCCAAAGCCAATAACATAATGGAAAAAAGCCTACGGCACCTGATATTCCCAGGCGGTCTCCCATCCAGGTACTAACTAGGCCCGACCCTGCTTAGCATCTGAGATCAGACGAGATTGAGCGCATTCTGGGTGATGTGGCCGTAGGCGATCTTGCACCCTACTTACAACTCTCTTGACAAAAGCCAAGGTGGTCACCTCGGGCAATCGAGAGGAAAAATACAGCAGGTCGCCAAAGCCAACAACATAATGGAAAAAAGCCTACGGCACCTGGTATTCCCAGGTGGTCTCCCATCCAGGTACTAACTAGGTCCGACCCTGCTTAGCATCTGAGATCAGACGAGATCGAGCGCATTCAGGGTGATGTGGCTGTAGGCGATCTTGCACCCTACTTACAACTCTCTTGACAAAAGCCAAGGTGGTCACCTCGGGCAATCGAGAGGAAAAATACAGCAGGTCACCAAAGCCAACAACATAATAGAAAAAAGCCTACGGCACCTGGTATTCCCAGGCGGTCTCCCATCCAGGTACTAACCAGGCCCGACCCTGCTTAGCATCCGAGATCAGACGAGATCGAGTGCATTCAGGGTGATGTGGCCGTAGGTGATCTTGCATCCTACTTACAACTCTCTTGACAAAAGCCAAGGTGGTCACCTCGGGGAATCGAGAGGAAAAATACAGCAGGTCGCCAAAGCCAACAACATAATGGAAAAAAGCCTACGGCACCTGGTATTCCCAGGTGGTCTCCCATCCAGGTACTAACCAGGCCTGGCCCTGCTTGGCATCTGAGATCAGATGAGATCGAGTGCATTCAGGGTGATGTGGCTGTAGGCAATCCTGCACCCTACTTACAACTCTCTTGACAAAAGCCAAGGTGGTCACCTCGGGCAATCGAAAAGGAAAAATACAGCAGGTCGCCAAAGCCAACAACATAATGGAAAAAAGCCTACGGCACCTGGTATTCCCAGGCGGTCTCCCATCCAGGTACTAACCAGGCCCGACCCTGCTTGGCATCCGAGATCAGACGAGATTGAGAGCATTCAGGGTGATGTGGCTGTAGGTGATCTTGCACACTACTTACAACTCTCTTGACAAAAGCCAAGGTGGTCACCTCGGGCAATCGAGAGGAAAAATACAGCAGGTCGCCAAAGCCAACAACATAATGGAAAAAAGCCTACGGCACCTGGTATTCCCAGGCGGTCTCCCATCCAGGTACTAACCAGGCCCGACCCTGCTTAGCATCCGAGATCAGACGAGATCGAGCGCATTCAGGGTGATGTGGCCGTAGGCAATCTTGCATCCTACTTACAACTCTCTTGACAAAAGCCAAGGTGGTCACCTCGGGCAATGGAGAGGAAAAATACAGCAGATCGCCAAAGCCAACAACATAATGGAAAAAAGCCTACGACACCTGGTATTCCCAGGCGGTCTCCCATCCAGGTACTAACCAGGCCCGACCCTGCTTAGCATCCGAGATCAGACGAGATCAAGCGCATTCAGGGTGACGTGGCCATTAGCGATCAGGCACCCTACTTACAACTCTCTTGACAAAAGCCAAGGTGGTCACCTCGGGCAATCGAGAGGAAAAATACAGCAGGTCGCCAAAGCCAACAACATAATGAAAAAAAGACTATGGCACCTAGTATTCCCAGGCGGTCTCCCATCCAGGTACTAACCAGGCCCGACCCTGCTTCGCATCCGAGATCAGATGAAATCAAGCACATTCAGGGTGATGTGGCCGTAGGCGATCTTGCACCCTACTTACAACTCTCTTGACAAAAGCCAAGGTGGTCACCTCGGGCAATCCAGAGGAAAAATACAGCAGGTCGCCAAAGCCAACAACATAATGGAAAAAAGCCTACTGCATCTGGTATTCCCAGGCGGTCTCCCATCCAGGTACTAACCAGGCCCGACCCTGCTTAGCATCCGAGATCAGACGAGATCGAGCGCATTCAGGATGATGTGGCCGTAGGCGATCTTGCACCCTACTTACAACTCTCTTGACAAAAGCCAAGGTGGTCACCTCGGGCAATCGAGAAGAAAAATACAGCAGGTCGCCAAAGCCAACAACATAATGGAAAAAAGCCTATGGCACCTGGTATTCCCAGGCGGTCTCCCATCCAGGTACTAACCAGGCCCGACCCTGCTTAGCATCCGAGATAAGACAAGATCGAGCGCATTAAGGGTGATGTGGCCGTAGGCGATCTTGCACCCTACTTACAACTCTCTTGACAAAAGCCAAGGTGGTCACCTCGGGCAATAGAGAGGAAAAATACAGCAGGTCGCCAAAGCCAACAACATAATGGAAAAACGGCTACGGCACCTGGTATTCCCAGGTGGTCTCCCATCCAGGTACTAACCAGGCCCAACCCTGCTTAGCATCCAATATCAGATGAGATCGAGCGCTTTCAGGGTGATGTGGCCGTAGGCGATGTGGCACCCTACTTACAACTCTCTTGACAAAAGCCAAGGTGGTCACCTCGGGCAATCGAGAGGAAAAATACAGCAGGTCGCCAAAGCCGTCAACATAATGGAAAAAAGCCTACGGCACCTGGTATTCCCAGGCGGTCTCCCATCCAGGCACATAACCAGGCCTGACCCTGCTTAGCATCCGAGATCAGACGAGATCGAGCGCATTCAGGGTGATGTAGCCATAGGTGATCTTGCACCCTACTTACAACTCTCTTGACAAAAGCCAAGGTGGTCACCTCGGGCAATCGAGAGAAAAAATACAGCAGGTCGCCAAAGCCAACAACATAATGGAAAAAAGCCTACGGCACCTGGTATTCCCAGGCGGTCTCCCATCCAGGCCCGACCCTGCTTAGCATCCAAGATCAGACGAGATCGAGCCCATTCAGGGTGATGTGGCCGTAAGCGATCTTGCAACCTACTTACAACTCTCTTGACAACAGCCAAGGTGGTCACCTCGGGCAATCGAGAGGAAAAATACAGCAGGTCGCCAAAGCCAACAACATAATGGAAAAAAGCCTACGGCACATGGTATTCCCAGGCGGTCTCCCATCCAGGTACTAACCAGGCCCGACCCTGCTTAGCATCCGAGATCAGACGAGATCGAGTGCTTTCAGGGTGATGTAGCCGTAGGCTATCTGGCACCCTACTTACAACTCTCTTGACAAAAGCCAAGGTGGTCACCTTGGGCAATCGAGAGGAAAAATACAGCAGGTCGCCAAAGCCAACAACATAATGGAAAAAAGCCTACGGCACCTGGTATTCCCAGGCGGTCTCCCATGCAGGTACTAACCAGGCCCGACCCTGCTTAGCATCCGAGATCAGACGAGATCGAGCGCATTCAGGGTGATGTGGCCATAGGCGATATTACACTCTACTTACAACTCTCTTGACAAAAGCCAAGGTGGTCATCTCGGGCAATCGAGAGGAAAAATACAGCAGGTCGCCAAAGCCAACAACATAATGGAAAAAAGCCTACGGCACCTGGTATTCCCAGGCGGTCTCCCATGCAGGTACTAACCAGGCCCGACCCTGCTTAGCATCCGAGATCAGACGAGATCGAGCGCATTCAGGGTGATGTGGCCGTAGGCGATCTTGCACCCTACTTGCAACTCTCTTGACAAAAGCCAAGGTGGTCACCTCGGGCAATCGAGAGGAAAAATACAGCAGGTGGTCAAAGCCAACAACATAATGGAAAAAAGCCTACAGCTCCTGGTATTCCCAGGCGGTCTCCCATCCAGCTACTAACCAGGCCCGACCCTGCTTTGCATCCGAGATCAGACGAGATCGAGCGCATTCAGGGTGATGTGGCTGTAGGCGATCTTGCACCCTACTTACAACTCTCTTGACAAAAGCCAAGGTGGTCACCTCTTGCAATCGAGAGATAAAATACAGCAGGTCGCCAAAGCCAACAACATAATGGAAAAAAGCCTACGGCACCTGGTATTCCCAGGCGGTCTCCCATCCAGGCCTGACCCTGCTTAGCATCCGAGATCAGACGAGATCGAGCGCATTCAGGGTGATGTGGCCGTAGACAATCTTGAACCCTACTTACAACTCTCTTGACAAAAGCCAAGGTGGTCACCTCGGGCAATCGAGAGGAAAAATACAGCAGGTCGCCAAAGCCAACAACATAATGGAAAAAAGCCTACGGCACCTGGTATTCCCAGGCGGTCTCCCATCCAGGTACTAACCAGGCCCGACCCTGCTTAGCATCCGAGATCAGACAAGATCGAGCGCATTCATGGTGATGTGGCCGTAGGCAATCTTGCACCCTACTTACAACTCTCTTGACAAAAGCCAAGGTGGTCACCTCGGGCAATCGAGAGGAAAAATACAGCAGGTTGCCAAAGCCAACAACATAATGGAAAAAAGCCTACGGCACCTGGTATTCCCAGGCGGTCTCCCATCCAGGTACTAACCAGGCGCGACCCTGCTTAGCATCCGAGATCAGACGAGATCGAGCACATTCATGGTGATGTGGGCGTAGGCGATCTTGCACCCTACTTACAACTCTCTTGACCAAAGCCAAGGTGGTCACCTCGGGCAATCGAGAGGAAAAATACAGCAGGTCGCCAAAGCCAACAACATAATGGAAAAAAGCCTACGGCACCTGATATTCCCAGGCGGTCTCCCATCCAGGTACTAACCAGGCCCGACCCTGCTTAGCATCTGAGATCAGACGAGATCGAGCGCATTCTGGGTGATGTGGCCGTTGGCGATCTTGCACCCTACTTACAACTCTCTTGACAAAAGCCAAGGTGGTCACCTCGGGCAATCGAGAGGAAAAATACAGCAGGTCGCCAAAGCCAACAACATAATGGAAAAAAGCCTACGGCACCTGGTATTCCCAGGCGGTCTCCCATCCAGGTACTAACCAGGCCCGACCCTGCTTAGCATCCAAGATCAGACGAGATCGAGCACATTCAGGGTGATGTGGCCGTAGGCGATCTTACACCCTACTTACAACTCTCTTGACAAAAGCCAAGGTGGTCACCTCAGGCAATCGAGAGGAAAAATACAGCAGGTCGCCAAAACCAACAACATGATGGAAAAAAGCCTACGACACCTGGTATTCCCAGGCGGTCTCCCATCCAGGTACTAACCAGGCCCGACCCTGCTTTGCATCCGAGATCAGACGAGATCGGGCGCATTCAGGGTGATGTGGCTGTAGGTGATCTTGCACCCTACTTACAACTCTCTTGACAAAAGCCAAGGTGGTCACTTCTTGCAATCGAGAGGAAAAATACAGCAGGTCGCCAAAGCCAACAACATAATGGAAAAAAGCCTACGGCACCTGGTATTCCCAGGCGGTCTCCCATCCAGGTACTAACCAGGCCCGACCCTGCTTAGCATCCGAGACCAGACGAGATCGAGCCCATCCAGGGTGATGTGGCCGTAGGCGATCTTGCCCCCTACTTACAACTCTCTTGACAAAAGCCAAGGTGGTCACCTCTTGCAATCGAGAGGAAAAATACAGCAGGTCGCCAAAGCCAACAACATAATGGAAAAAAGCCTACGGCTCCTGGTATTCCCAGGCGGTCTCCCATCCAGGTACTAACCAGGCCCAACCCTGCTTAGCATCTGAGATCAGACTAGATTGAGCGCTTTCAGGGTGATGTGGCCGTAGGCAATCTTGCACCCTACTTACAACTCTCTTGACAAAAGCCAAGGTGGTCACCTCGGGCAATCGAGAGGAAAAATAAAGCAGGTCGCCAAAGCCCACAACATAATGGAAAATAGCCTATGGCACCGGGTATTCCCAGGCTTAGCATCCGAGATCAGACGAGATCCAGCGCATTCAGGGTGATGTGGCCGTAGGCTATCTTGCACCCTACTTACAACTCTCTTGACAAAAGCCAAGGTGGTCACCTCGGGCAATCGAGAGGAAAAATACAGCAGGTCGCCAAAGCCAACAACATAATGGAAAAAAGCCTACGGCACCTGGTATTCCCAGGCGGTCTCCCATCCAGGTACTAACCAGGCCAGACCCTGCTTAGCATCCGAGATCAAACGAGATCGTGCGCATTCAGGGTGATGTGGCTGTAGGCGATCTTGCACCCTACTTACAACTCTCTTTACAAAAGCCAAGGTGGTCACCTCGGGCAATCTAGAGGAAAAATACAGCAGGTCGCCAAAGCCAACAACATAATGGAAAAAAGCCTACGGCACCTGGTATTCCCAGGCGGTCTCCCATCCAGGTACTAACCAGGCCCAACCCTGCTTAGCATCTGAGATCAGACGAGATTGAGCGCTTTCAGGGTGATGTGGCCGTAGGCAATCTTGCACCCTACTTACAACTCTCTTGACAAAAGCCAAGGTGGTCACCTCGGGCAATCGAGAGGAAAAATAAAGCAGGTCGCCAAAGCCCACAACATAATGGAAAATAGCCTATGGCACCGGGTATTCCCAGGCTTAGCATCCGAGATCAGACGAGATCGAGCGCATTCAGGGTGATGTGGCAGTAGTCGATCTTGCACCCTACTTACAACTCTCTTGACAAAAGCCAAGGTGGTCACCTCGGGCAATCGAAAGGAAAAATACAGCAGGTCGCCAAAGCCAACAACATAATGGAAAAAAGCCTACGGCACCTGGTATTCCCAGGCGGTCTCCCATCCAGGTATTAACCAGGCCCGACCCTGCTTAGCATCCGACGTCAGACGAGATCGAGCGCATTCAGGGTGATGTGGCTGTAGGCGATCTTGCACCCTACTTACAACTCTCTTGACAAAAGCCAAGGTGGTCACCTCGGGCAAACGAGAGGAAAAATACAGCAGGTCGCCAAAGCCAACAACATAATGGAAAAAAAACCTACGGCACCTGGTATTCCCAGGTGGTCTCCCATCCAGGTACTAACCAGCCCGTCCCTGCTTAGCATCCAAGATCAGACGAGATCGAGCGCATTCAGGATGATGGGGCCGTAGGCGATCTTGCACCCTACTTACAACTCTCTTGACAAAAGCCAAGGTGGTCACCTCGGGCAATCGAGAGGAAAAATACAGCAGGTCGCCAAAGCCAACAACATAATGGAAAAAAGCCTACGGCACCTGGTATTCCCAGGCGGTCTCCCATCCAGGTACTAACCAGGCCCGACCCTGGTTAGCATCCGAGATCAGATGAAATCTAGCGCATTCAGGGTGATGTGGCCGTAGGCGATCTTGCACCCTACTTACAACTCTCTTGACAAAAGCCAAGGTGGTCACCTCGGGCAATCGAGAGGAAAAATACAGCAGGTCGCCAAAGCCAACAACATTAATGGAAAAAAGCCTACGGCACCTGGCATTCCCAGGTGGTCTCCCATCCAGGTACTTACCAGGCCCGACCCTGCTTAGCATCCGAGATCAGACGAGATTGAGCGCATTCAGGGTGATGTGGCCGTAGGCGATCTTGCACCCTACTTACAACTCTCTTGACAAAAGCCAAGGTGGTCACCTCAGGCAATGGAGAGGAAAAATACAGCAGGTCGCCAAAGCCAACAACATAATGGAAAAAAGCCTACGGCACCTGGTATTCCCAGGCGGCCTCACATCCAGGTACCAACCAGGCCCGACCCTGCTTTGCATACGAGAACGAGCGCATTCAGGGTAATGTGGCCGTAGGCGATCTTGCACCCTATTTACAACTCTCTTGACAAAAGCCAAGCTGGTCACCTCGGGCAATCGAGAGGAAAAATACAGCAGGTCGCCAAAGCCAACAACATAATGGAAAAAAGCCTACGGCACCCGGTATTCCCAGGCGGTCTCCCATCCAGGTACTAACCAGGCCCGACCCTGCTAAGCATCCGAGATCAGACGAGATCGAGCGCATTCAGGGTGATGTGGCCGTAGACAATCTTGAACCCTACTTACAACTCTCTTGACAAAAGCCAAGGTGGTCACCTCGGGCAATCGAGAGGAAAAATACAGCAGGTCGCCAAAGCCAACAACATAATGGAAAAAAGCCTACGGCACCTGGTATTCCCAGGCGGTCTCCCATCCAGGTACTAACCAGGCCCGACCCTGCTTAGCATCCGAGATCAGACGAGATCGAGCGCATTCATGGTGATGTGGCCGTAGGCAATCTTGCACCCTACTTACAACTCTCTTGACAAAAGCCAAGGTGGTCACCTCGGGCAATCGAGAGGAAAAATACAGCAGGTCGCCAAAGCCAACAACATAATGGAAAAAAGCCTACGGCACCTGGTATTCCCAGGCGGTCTCCCATCCAGGTACTAACCAGGCGCGACCCTGCTTAGCATCCGAGATCAGACGAGATCGAGCACATTCAGGGTGATGTGGCCGTAGGCGATCTTACACCCTACTTACAACTCTCTTGACAAAAGCCAAGGTGGTCACCTCAGGCAATCGAGAGGAAAAATACAGCAGGTCGCCAAAACCAACAACATGATGGAAAAAAGCCTACGACACCTGGTATTCCCAGGCGGTCTCCCATCCAGGTACTAACCAGGCCCGACCCTGCTTTGCATCCGAGATCAGACGAGATCGGGCACATTCAGGGTGATGTGGCTGTAGGTGATCTTGCACCCTACTTACAACTCTCTTGACAAAAGCCAAGGTGGTCACTTCTTGCAATCGAGAGGAAAAATACAGCAGGTCGCCAAAGCCAACAACATAATGGAAAAAAGCCTACGGCACCTGGTATTCCCAGGCGGTCTCCCATCCAGGTACTAACCAGGCCCGACCCTGCTTAGCATCCGAGACCAGACAAGATCGAGCCCATTCAGGATGATGTGGCCGTAGGCGATCTTGCCCCCTACTTACAACTCTCTTGACAAAAGCCAAGGTGGTCACCTCTTGCAATCGAGAGGAAAAATACAGCAGGTCGCCAAAGCCAACAACATAATGGAAAAAAGCCTACGGCACCTGGTATTCCCAGGCGGTCTCCCATCCAGGTACTAACCAGGCCCCACCCTGCTTAGCATCTGAGATCAGACTAGATTGAGCGCTTTCAGGGTGATGTGGCCGTAGGCAATCTTGCACCCTACTTACAACTCTCTTGACAAAAGCCAAGGTGGTCACCTCGGGCAATCGAGAGGAAAAATAAAGCAGGTCGCCAAAGCCCACAACATAATGGAAAATAGCCTATGGCACCGGGTATTCCCAGGCTTAGCATCCGAGATCAGACGAGATCCAGCGCATTCAGGGTGATGTGGCCGTAGGCTATCTTGCACCCTACTTACAACTCTCTTGACAAAAGCCAAGGTGGTCACCTCGGGCAATCGAGAGGAAAAATACAGCAGGTCGCCAAAGCCAACAACATAATGGAAAAAAGCCTACGGCACCTGGTATTCCCAGGCGGTCTCCCATCCAGGTACTAACCAGGCCAGACCCTGCTTAGCATCCGAGATCAACCGAGATCGAGCGCATTCAGGGTGATGTGGCTGTAAGCGATCTTGCACCCTACTTACAACTCTCTTTACAAAAGCCAAGGTGGTCACCTCGGGCAATCTAGAGGAAAAATACAGCAGGTCGCCAAAGCCAACAACATAATGGAAAAAAGCCTACGGCACCTGGTATTCCCAGGCGGTCTCCCATCCAGGTACTAACCAGGCCCAACCCTGCTTAGCATCTGAGATCAGATGAGATTGAGCGCTTTCAGGGTGATGTGGCCGTAGGCAATCTTGCACCCTACTTACAACTCTCTTGACAAAAGCCAAGGTGGTCACCTCGGGCAATCGAGAGGAAAAATAAAGCAGGTCGCCAAAGCCCACAACATAATGGAAAATAGCCTATGGCACCGGGTATTCCCAGGCTTAGCATCCGAGATCAGACGAGATCGAGCGCATTCAGGGTGATGTGGCAGTAGTCGATCTTGCACCCTACTTACAACTCTCTTGACAAAAGCCAAGGTGGTCACCTCGGGCAATCGAGAGGAAAAATACAGCAGGTCGCCAAAGCCAACAACATAATGGAAAAAAGCCTACGGCACCTGGTATTCCCAGGCGGTCTCCCATCCAGGTATTAACCAGGCCCGACCCTGCTTAGCATCCGACGTCAGACGAGATCGAGCGCATTCAGGGTGATGTGGCTGTAGGCGATCTTGCACCCTACTTACAACTCTCTTGACAAAAGCCAAGGTGGTCACCTCGGGCAATCGAGAGGAAAAATACAGCAGGTCGCCAAAGCCAACAACATAATGGAAAAAAGCCTACGGCACCTGGTATTCCCAGGCGGTCTCCCATCCAGGTACTAACCAGGCCCCACCCTGCTTAGCATCTGAGATCAGACTAGATTGAGCGCTTTCAGGGTGATGTGGCCGTAGGCAATCTTGCACCCTACTTACAACTCTCTTGACAAAAGCCAAGGTGGTCACCTCGGGCAATCGAGAGGAAAAATAAAGCAGGTCGCCAAAGCCCACAACATAATGGAAAATAGCCTATGGCACCGGGTATTCCCAGGCTTAGCATCCGAGATCAGACGAGATCCAGCGCATTCAGGGTGATGTGGCCGTAGGCTATCTTGCACCCTACTTACAACTCTCTTGACAAAAGCCAAGGTGGTCACCTCGGGCAATCGAGAGGAAAAATACAGCAGGTCGCCAAAGCCAACAACATAATGGAAAAAAGCCTACGGCACCTGGTATTCCCAGGCGGTCTCCCATCCAGGTACTAACCAGGCCAGACCCTGCTTAGCATCCGAGATCAACCGAGATCGAGCGCATTCAGGGTGATGTGGCTGTAGGCGATCTTGCACCCTACTTACAACTCTCTTTACAAAAGCCAAGGTGGTCACCTCGGGCAATCTAGAGGAAAAATACAGCAGGTCGCCAAAGCCAACAACATAATGGAAAAAAGCCTACGGCACCTGGTATTCCCAGGCGGTCTCCCATCCAGGTACTAACCAGGCCCAACCCTGCTTAGCATCTGAGATCAGATGAGATTGAGCGCTTTCAGGGTGATGTGGCCATAGGCAATCTTGCACCCTACTTACAACTCTCTTGACAAAAGCCAAGGTGGTCACCTCGGGCAATCGAGAGGAAAAATAAAGCAGGTCGCCAAAGCCCACAACATAATGGAAAATAGCCTATGGCACCGGGTATTCCCAGGCTTAGCATCCGAGATCAGACGAGATCGAGCGCATTCAGGGTGATGTGGCAGTAGTCGATCTTGCACCCTACTTACAACTCTCTTGACAAAAGCCAAGGTGGTCACCTCGGGCAAAGCCAACAACATAATGGAAAAAAGCCTACGGCACCTGGTATTCCCAGGCGGTCTCCCATCCAGGTACTTACCAGGCCCGACCCTGCTTAGCATCCGAGATCAGACGAGATTGAGCGCATTCAGGGTGATGTGGCCGTAGGTGATCTTGCACCCTACTTACAACTCTCTTGACAAAAGCCAAGGTGGTCACCTCGGGCAATCGAGAGGAAAAATACAGCAGGTCGCCAAAGCCAACAACATTAATGGAAAAAAGCCTACGGCACCTGGTATTCCCAGGTGGTCTCCCATCCAGGTACTTACCAGGCCCGACCCTGCTTAGCATCCGAGATCAGACGAGATTGAGCGCATTCAGGGTGATGTGGCCGTAGGTGATCTTGCACCCTACTTACAACTCTCTTGACAAAAGCCAAGGTGGTCACCTCAGGCAATGGAGAGGAAAAATACAGCAGATCGCCAAAGCCAACAACATAATGGAAAAAAGCCTACGGCACCTGGTATTCCCAGGCGGCCTCACATCCAGGTACCAACCAGGCCCGACCCTGCTTTGCATACGAGAACGAGCGCATTCAGGGTAATGTGGCCGTAGGCGATCTTGCACCCTATTTACAACTCTCTTGACAAAAGCCAAGCTGGTCACCTCGGGCAATCGAGAGGAAAAATACAGCAGGTCGCCAAAGCCAACAACATAATGGAAAAAAGCCTACGGCACCTGGTATTCCCAGGCGGTCTCCCATCCAGGTACTAACCAGGCCCGACCCTGCTTAGCATCCGAAATCAGACGAGATCGAGCGCATTCAGGGTGATGTGGCCGTAGGCAATCTTGCACCCTACTTACAACTCTCTTGACAAAAGCCAAGGTGGTCACCTCGGGCAATCGAGAGGAAAAATACAGCAGGTCGCCAAAGCCAACAACATAATGGAAAAAAGCCTACGGCACCTGGTATTCCCAGGCGGTCTCCCATCCAGGTATTAACCAGGCCCGACCCTGCTTAGCATCCGACGTCAGACGAGATCGAGTGCATTCAGGGTGATGTGGCTGTAGGCGATCTTGCACCCTACTTACAACTCTCTTGACAAAAGCCAAGGTGGTCACCTCGGGCAATCGAGAGGAAAAATACAGCAGGTCGCCAAAGCCAACAACATAATGGAAAAAAGCCTACGGCACCTGGTATTCTCAGGCGGTCTCCCATCCAGGTACTAACCAGGCCCGACCCTGCTTAGCATCCGAGATCAGACGAGATCGAGCGCATTCAGGGTGATGTGGCAGTAGGCGATCTTGCACCCTACTTACAACTCTCTTGACAAAAGCCAAGGTGGTCACCTCGGGAAATCGAGAGGAAAAATACAGCAGGTCGCCAAAGCCAACAACATAATGAAAAAAAGCCTACGGCACCTGGTATTCCCAGGCGGTCTCCCATCCAGGTACTAGCCAGGCCTGACCCTGCTTAGCATCCGAGATCAGACGAGATCGAGCGCATTCAGGGTGATGTGGCAGTAGGCGATCTTGCACCCTACTTACAACTCTCTTGACAAAAGCCAAGGTGGTCACCTCAGGCAATCGAGAGGAAAAATACAGCAGGTCGCCAAAGCCAACAACATAATGGAAGAAAGCCTACGGCACCTGGTATTCTCAGGCGGTCTCCCATCCAGGTATTAACCAGGCCCGACCCTGCTTAGCATCCGACGTCAGACGAGATCGAGCGCATTCAGGGTGATGTGGCTGTAGGCGATCTTGCACCCTACTTACAACTCTCTTGACAAAAGCCAAGGTGGTCACCTCGGGCAAACGAGAGGAAAAATACAGCAGGTCGCCAAAGCCAACAACATAATGGAAAAAAACCTACGGCACCTGGTATTCCCAGGTGGTCTCCCATCCAGGTACTAACCAGGCCCGTCCCTGCTTAGCATCCGAGATCAGACGAGATTGAGCGCATTCAGGGTGATGTGGCAGTAGTCGATCTTGCACCCTACTTACAACTCTCTTGACAAAAGCCAAGGTGGTCACCTCGGGCAATCGAAAGGAAAAATACAGCAGGTCGCCAAAGCCAACAACATAATGGAAAAAAGCCTACGGCACCTGGTATTCCCAGGCGGTCTCCCATCCAGGTACTAACCAGTCCCGACCCTGGTTAGCATCCGAGATCAGACGAAATCTAGTGCATTCAGGGTGATGTGGCCGTAGGCGATCTTACACCCTACTTACAACTCTCTTGACAAAAGCCAAGGTGGTCACCTCAGGCAATGGAGAGGAAAAATACAGCAGGTCGCCAAAGCCAACAACATAATGGAAAAAAGCCTACGGCACCTGGTATTCCCAGGCGGCCTCACATCCAGGTACCAACCAGGCCCGACCCTGCTTTGCATACGAGAACGAGCGCATTCAGGGTAATGTGGCCGTAGGCGATCTTGCACCCTATTTACAACTCTCTTGACAAAAGCCAAGCTGGTCACCTCGGGCAATCGAGAGGAAAAATACAGCAGGTCGCCAAAGCCAACAACATAATGGAAAAAAGCCTACGGCACCCGGTATTCCCAGGCGATCTCCCATCCAGGTACTAACCAGGCCCGACCCTGCTAAGCATCCGAGATCAGACGAGATCGAGCGCATTCAGGGTGATGTGGCCGTAGGAGATCTTGCACCCTGCTTAAAACTCTCTTGACAAAAGCCAAGGTGGTCACCTCGGGCAATCGAGAGGAAAAATACAGCAGGTCGCCAAAGCCAACAACATAATGGAAAAAAGCCTACGGCACCTGGTATTCCCAGGCGGTCTCCCATCCAGGTACTAACCAGGCCCGACCCTGCTTAGCATCCGAAATCAGACGAGATCGAGCGCATTCAGGGTGATGTGGCCGTAGGCAGTCTTGCACCCTACTTACAACTCTCTTGACAAAAGCCAAGGTGGTCACCTCGGGCAATCGAGAGGAAAAATACAGCAGGTCGCCAAAGCCAACAACATAATGGAAAAAAGCCTACGGCACATGGTATTCCCAGGCGGTCTCCCATCCAGGTATTAACCAGGCCCGACCCTGCTTAGCATCCGACGTCAGACGAGATCGAGTGCATTCAGGGTGATGTGGCTGTAGGCGATCTTGCACCCTACTTACAACTCTCTTGACAAAAGCCAAGGTGGTCACCTCGGGCAATCGAGAGGAAAAATACAGCAGGTCGCCAAAGCCAACAACATAATGGAAAAAAGCCTACGGCACCTGGTATTCTCAGGCGGTCTCCCATCCAGGTACTAACCAGGCCCGACCCTGCTTAGCATCCGAGATCAGACGAGATCGAGCGCATTCAGGGTGATGTGGCAGTAGGCAATCTTGCACCCTACTTACAACTCTCTTGACAAAAGCCAAGGTGGTCACCTCGGGAAATCGAGAGGAAAAATACAGCAGGTCGTCAAAGCCAACAACATAATGAAAAAAAGCCTACGGCACCTGGTATTCCCAGGCGGTCTCCCATCCAGGTACTAGCCAGGCATGACCCTGCTTAGCATCCGAGATCAGACGAGATCGAGCGCATTCAGGGTGATGTGGCAGTAGGCGATCTTGCACCCTACTTACAACTCTCTTGACAAAAGCCAAGGTGGTCACCTCAGGCAATCGAGAGGAAATATACAGCAGGTCGCCAAAGCCAACAACATAATGGAAAAAAGCCTACGGCACCTGGTATTCTCAGGCGGCCTCCCATCCAGGTACTAACCAGGCCCGACCCTGCTTAGCATCCGAGATCAGACGAGATCGAGCGCATTCAGGGTGATGTGGCCGCAGGCGATCTTGCACCCTACTTACAACTCTCTTGAAAAAAGCCAAGGTGGTCACCTCGGGCAATCGAGAGGAAAAATACAGCAGGTCGCCAAAGCCAACAACATAATGGAAAAAAGCCTACGGCACCTGGTATTCCCAGGCGGTCTCCCATCCAGGTACTAACCAGGCCAGACCCTGCTTAGCTTCCGAGATCAGACGAGATCGAGCGCATTCAGGGTGATGTGGCCGTAGGCGATCTTGCACCCTACTTACAACTCTCTTGACAAAAGCCAAGGTGGTCACCTCGGGCAATCGAGAGGAAAAATACAGCAGGTCGCCAAAGCCAAAAACATAATGGAAAAAAGCCTACGGCACCTGGTACTCCGAGGCGGTCTCCCATCCAGGTACTAACCAGGACCGACAATGCTTAGCATCCGAGATCATACGAGATCGAGCGCATTAAGGGTGATGTGGCCGCAGGCAATTTAGCACCCTACTTACAACTCTCTTGACAAAAGCTAAGGTGGTCACCTCGGGCAATCGAGAGGAAAAATACAGCAGGTCGCCAAAGCCAACAACATAATGGAAAAAGCCTACGGCACCTGGTATTCCCAGGCGGTCTCCCATCCAGGTACTAACCATGCCAGACCCTGCTTAGCATCCGAGATCAGACGAGATCGAGCGCATTCAGGGTGATGTAGCCGTAGGCGATCTTGAACCCTACTTACAACTCTCTTGACAAAAGCCAAGGTGGTCACCTCGGGCAATCGAGAGGAAAAATACAGCAGGTCGCCAAAGCCAACAACATAATGGAAAAAAGCCTACGGCACTTGGTATTCCCAGGCGGTCTCCCATCCAGGTAATAACCAGGCCCGACAATGCTTAGCATCGGAGATCGAGCGCATTGTGGGTGATGTGGCCGTAGGTGATCTTGCACCCTACTTACAACTCTCTTGACAAAAGCCAAGGTGGTCACCTCGGGCAATCAAGAGGAAAAATACAGCAGGTCGCCAAAGCCAACAACATAATGGAAAAAAGCCTACGGCACCTGGTATTCCCAGGCGGTCTCCCATCCAGGTACTAACCAGTCCCGACCCTGGTTAGCATCCGAGATCAGACGAAATCTAGCGCATTCAGGGTGATGTGGCCGTAGGCGATCTTGCACCCTACTTACAACTCTCTTGACAAAAGCCAAGGTGGTCACCTCGGGCAATCGAGAGGAAAAATACAGCAGGTCGCCAAAGCCAACAACATTAATGGAAAAAAGCCTACGGCACCTGGTATTCCCAGGCGGTCTCCCATCCAGGTACTTACCAGGCCCGACCCTGCTTAGCATCCGAGATCAGACGAGATTGAGCGCATTCAGGGTGATGTGGCCGTAGGCGATCTTGCACCCTACTTACAACTCTCTTGACAAAAGCCAAGGTGGTCACCTCAGGCAATGGAGAGGAAAAATACAGCAGGTCGCCAAAGCCAACAACATAATGGAAAAAAGCCTACGGCACCTGGTATTCCCAGGCGGCCTCACATCCAGGTACCAACCAGGCCCGACCCTGCTTTGCATACGAGAACGAGCGCATTCAGGGTAATGTGGCCGCAGGCGATCTTGCACCCTATTTACAACTCTCTTGACAAAAGCCAAGCTGGTCACCTCGGGCAATCGAGAGGAAAAATACAGCAGGTCGCCAAAGCCAACAACATAATGGAAAAAAGCCTACGGCACCCGGTATTCCCAGGCGGTCTCCCATCCAGGTACTAACCAGGCCCGACCCTGCTAAGCATCCGAGATCAGACGAGATCGAGTGCATTCAGGGTGATGTGGCTGTAGGCGATCTTGCACCCTACTTACAACTCTCTTGACAAAAGCCAAGGTGGTCACCTCGGGCAATCGAGAGGAAAAATACAGCAGGTCGCCAAAGCCAACAACATAATGGAAAAAAGCCTACGGCACCTGGTATTCTCAGGCGGTCTCCCATCCAGGTACTAACCAGGCCCGACCCTGCTTAGCATCCGAGATCAGACGAGATCGAGCGCATTCAGGGTGATGTGGCAGTAGGCAATCTTGCACCCTACTTACAACTCTCTTGACAAAAGCCAAGGTGGTCACCTCGGGAAATCGAGAGGAAAAATACAGCAGGTCGCCAAAGCCAACAACATAATGAAAAAAAGCCTACGGCACCTGGTATTCCCAGGCGGTCTCCCATCCAGGTACTAGCCAGGCCTGACCCTGCTTAGCATCCGAGATCAGACGAGATCGAGCGCATTCAGGGTGATGTGGCAGTAGGCGATCTTGCACCCTACTTACAACTCTCTTGACAAAAGCCAAGGTGGTCACCTCAGGCAATCGAGAGGAAAAATACAGCAGGTCGCCAAAGCCAACAACATAATGGAAAAAAGCCTACGGCACCTGGTATTCTCAGGCGGCCTCCCATCCAGGTACTAACCAGGCCCGACCCTGCTTAGCATCCGAGATCAGACGAGATCGAGCGCATTCAGGGTGTTGTGGCCGCAGGCGATCTTGCACCCTACTTACAACTCTCTTGAAAAAAGCCAAGGTGGTCACCTCTGGCAATCGAGAGGAAAAATACAGCAGGTCGCCAAAGCCAACAACATAATGGAAAAAAGCCTACGGCACCTGGTATTCCCAGGCGGTCTCCCATCCAGGTACTAACCAGGCCAGACCCTGCTTAGCTTCCGAGATCAGACGAGATCGAGCGCATTCAGGGTGATGTGGCCGTAGGCGATCTTGCACCCTACTTACAACTCTCTTGACAAAAGCCAAGGTGGTCACCTCGGGCAATCGAGAGGAAAAATACAGCAGGTCGCCAAAGCCAAAAACATAATGGAAAAAAGCCTACGGCACCTGGTACTCCGAGGCGGTCTCCCATCCAGGTACTAACCAGGCCCGACTCTGCTTAGCATCCGAGATCATACGAGATCGAGCGCATTAAGGGTGATGTGGCCGCAGGCAATTTAGCACCCTACTTACAACTCTCTTGACAAAAGCCAAGGTGGTCACCTCGGGCAATCGAGAGGAAAAATACAGCAGGTCGCCAAAGCCAACAACATAATGGAAAAAAGCCTACGGCACCTGGTATTCCCAGGCGGTCTCCCATCCAGGTACTAACCATGCCAGACCCTGCTTCGCATCCGAGATCAGACGAGATCGAGCGCATTCAGGGTGATGTGGCCGTAGGCGATCTTGAACCCTACTTACAACTCTCTTGACAAAAGCCAAGGTGGTCACCTCGGGCAATCGAGAGGAAAAATACAGCAGGTCGCCAAAGCCAACAACATAATGGAAAAAAGCCTACGGCACTTGGTATTCCCAGGCGGTCTCCCATCCAGGTAATAACCAGGCCCGACAATGCTTAGCATCGGAGATCGAGCGCATTGTGGGTGATGTGGCCGTAGGTGATCTTGCACCCTACTTACAACTCTCTTGACAAAAGCCAAGGTGGTCACCTCGGGCAATCAAGAGGAAAAATACAGCAGGTCGCCAAAGCCAACAACATAATGGAAAAAATCCTACGGCAGCTGGTATTCCCAGGCGGTCTCCCATCCAGGTATTAACCAGGCCCGACCCTGCTTAGCATCCGAGATCAGACGAGATCGAGCGCATTCAGGGTGATGTGGCTGTAGGCAATCTTGCACCCTACTTACAACTCTCTTGACAAAAGCCAAGGTGGTCACCTCGGGCAATCGAGAGGAAAAATACAGCAGGTCGCCAAAGCCAACAACATAATGGAAAAAAGCCTACGGCACCTGGTATTCCCAGGCGGTCTCCAATCCAGGTACTAACCAGGCCCGACCCTGCTTAGCATCCGAGATCAGACGAGATCGAGCGCATTCAGGGTGATGTGGCCGTAGGCGATCTTGCACCCTACTTACAACTCTCTTGACAAAAGCAAAGGTGGTCACCTCGGGCAATCAAGAGGAAAAATACAGCAGGTCGCCAAAGCCAACAACATAATGGAAAAAAGCCGACGGCACCTAGTATTCCCAGGCGGTCTCCCATCCAGGTACTCACCAGGTCAGATCCTGCTTAGCATGCAAGATCAGATGAGATCGAGCGCATTCAAAGTGAGGTGGCCGTAGGCAATCTTGCCCACTACTTACAACTCTCTTGACAAAAGCCAAGGTGGTCACCTCGGGCAATCGAGAGGAAAAATACAGCAGGTCGCCAAAGCCAACAACATAATGGAAAAAAGCCTACGGCACCTGGTATTCCCAGGCGGTCTCCCATCCAGGTACTAACCAGGCCCAACCCTGCTTAGCATCCGAGATCAGACGAGATCGAGCGCATTCAGGGTGATGTGGCCGCAGGCGATCTTGCACCCTACTTACAACTCTCTTGAAAAAAGCCAAGGTGGTCACCTCGGGCAATCGAGAGGAAAAATACAGCAGGTCGCCAAAGCCAACAACATAATGGAAAAAAGCCTACGGCACCTGGTATTCCCAGGCGGTCTCCCATCCAGGTACTAACCAGGCCAGACCCTGCTTAGCATCCGAGATCAGATGAGATCGAGCGCATTCAGGGTGATGTGGCCGTATGCGATCTTGCACCCTACTTACAACTCTCTTGACAAAAGCCAAGGTGGTCACCTCGGGCAATCGAGAGGAAAAATACAGCAGGTCGCCAAAGCCAAAAACATAATGGAAAAAAGCCTACGGCACCTGGTACTCCCAGGCGGTCTCCCATCCAGGTACTAACCAGGCCCGACACTGCTTAGCATCTGAGATCATACGAGATCGAGCGCATTAAGGTTGATGTGGCCGCAGGCAATTTAGCACCCTACTTACAACTCTCTTGACAAAAGCCAAGGTGGTCACCTCGGGCAATCGAGAGGAAAAATACAGCAGGTCGCCAAAGCCAATAACATAATGGAAAAAAGCCTACGGCACCTGGTATTCCCAGGCGGTCTCGCATCCAGGTACTAACCAGGCCCGACCCTGCTTAGCATCCGAGATCAGACGAGATCGAGCGCATTCAGGGTGATGTGGCCGTAGGCGATCTTGCACCCTACTTACAACTCTCTTGACAAAAGCCAAGGTGGTCACCTCGGGCAATCGAGAGGAAAAATACAGCAGGTCGCCAAAGCCAACAACATAATGGAAAAAAGCCTACGGCACCTGGTATTCCCAGGCGGTCTCCCATCCAGGTACTAACCAGGCCCGTCCCTGCTTAGCATCCGAGATCAGACGAGATCGAGCGCATTAAGGATGATGTGGCCGCAGGCAATTTAGCATCCTACTTACAACTCTCTTGACAAAAGCCAAGGTTGTCACCTCGGGCAATCGAGAGGAAAAATACAGCAGGTCGCCAAAGCCAACAACATAATGGAAAAAAGCCTACGGCACCTGGTATTCCCTGGCGGTCTCGCATCCAGGTACTAACCAGGCCCGACCCTGCTTAGCATCCGAGATCAGACGAGATCGAGCGCATTCAGGGTGATGTGGCCGTAGGCGATCTTGCACCCTACTTACAACTCTCTTGACAAAAGCCAAGGTGGTCACCTCGGGCAATCGAGAGGAAAAATACAGCAGGTCGCCAAAGCCAACAACATAATGGAAAAAAGCCTACGGCACCTGGTATTCCCAGGCGGTCTCCCATCCCGGTACTAACCAGGCCCGACCCTGCTTAGCATCCGAGATCAGATGAGAGCGGGCGCATTCAGGATAATGTGGCCGTAGGCGCTCTTGCTCCCTACTTACAATTCTCTTGACAAAAGCCAAGGTGGTCACCTCGGGCAATCGAGAGGAAAAATACAGCAGGTCGCCAAAGCCAACAACATAATGGAAAAAAGCCTACGGCACCTGGTATTCCCAGGCGGTCTCCCATCCAGGTACTAACCAGGCCCGACCCTGCTTAGCATCCGAGATCAGACGAGATCGAGCGCATTCAGGGTGATGTGGCCGTAGGCGATCTTGCACCCTACTTACAACTCTCTTGACAAAAGCCAAGGTGGTCACCTCGGGCAATCCAGAGGAAAAATATAGCAGGTCGCCAAAGCCAACAACATAATGGAAAAAAGCCTACGGCACCCGGTATTCCCAGACGGTCTCCCATCCAGGTACTAACCAGGCCCCACGCTGCTTAGCATCCGAGATCAGACGAGATCGAGCGCATTCAGGGTGATGTGGCCGTAGGCAATCTTGCACCCTACTTACAACTCTCTTGACAAAAGCCAAGGTGGTCACCTCGGGCAATCGAGAGGAAAAATACAGCAGGTCGCCAAAGCCAACAACATAATGGAAAAAAGCCTACGGCACCTGGTATTCCCAGGCGGTCTCCCATCCAGGTACTAACCAGGCCCAACCCTGCTTAGCATCCGAGATCAGACGAGATCGAGCGCATTCAGGGTGATGTGGCCGCAGGCGATCTTGCACCCTACTTACAACTCTCTTGACAAAAGCCAAGGTGGTCACCTCGGGCAATCGAGAGGAAAAATACAGCAGGTCGCCAAAGCCAACAACATAATGGAAAAAAGCCTACGGCACCTGGTATTCCCAGGCGGTCTCCAATCCAGGTACTAACCAGGCCCGACCCTGCTTAGCATCCGAGATCAGACGAGATCGAGCGCATTCAGGGTGATGTGGCCGTAGGCGATCTTGCACCCTACTTACAACTCTCTTGACAAAAGCAAAGGTGGTCACCTCGGGCAATCAAGAGGAAAAATACAGCAGGTCGCCAAAGCCAACAACATAATGGAAAAAAGCCGACGGCACCTAGTATTCCCAGGCAGTCTCCCATCCAGGTACTCACCAGGTCAGATCCTGCTTAGCATGCAAGATCAGATGAGATCGAGCGCATTCAAAGTGAGGTGGCCGTAGGCAATCTTGCCCACTACTTACAACTCTCTTGACAAAAGCCAAGGTGGTCACCTCGGGCAATCGAGAGGAAAAATACAGCAGGTCGCCAAAGCCAACAACATAATGGAAAAAAGCCTACGGCACCTGGTATTCCCAGGCGGTCTCCCATCCAGGTACTAACCAGGCCCGACCCTGCTTAGCATCCGAGATCAGACGAGATCGAGCGCATTCAGGGTGATGTGGCCGTAGGCGATCTTGCACCCTACTTACAACTCTCTTGACAAAAGCAAAGGTGGTCACCTCGGGCAATCAAGAGGAAAAATACAGCAGGTCGCCAAAGCCAACAACATAATGGAAAAAAGCCGACGGCACCTAGTATTCCCAGGCGGTCTCCCATCCAGGTACTCACCAGGTCAGATCCTGCTTAGCATGCAAGATCAGATGAGATCGAGCGCATTCAAAGTGAGGTGGCCGTAGGCAATCTTGCCCACTACTTACAACTCTCTTGACAAAAGCCAAGGTGGTCACCTCGGGCAATCGAGAGGAAAAATACAGCAGGTCGCCAAAGCCAACAACATAATGGAAAAAAGCCTACGGCACCTGGTATTCCCAGGCGGTCTCCAATCCAGGTACTTACCAGGCCCGACCCTGCTTAGCATCCGAGATCAGACGAGATTGAGCGCATTCAGGGTGATGTGGCCGTAGGCGATCTTGCACCCTACTTACAACTCTCTTGACAAAAGCCAAGGTGGTCACCTCAGGCAATGGAGAGGAAAAATACAGCAGGTCGCCAAAGCCAACAACATAATGGAAAAAAGCCTACGGCACCTGGTATTCCCAGGCGGCCTCACATCCAGGTACCAACCAGGCCCGACCCTGCTTTGCATACGAGAACGAGCGCATTCAGGGTAATGTGGCCGCAGGCGATCTTGCACCCTATTTACAACTCTCTTGACAAAAGCCAAGCTGGTCACCTCGGGCAATCGAGAGGAAAAATACAGCAGGTCGCCAAAGCCAACAACATAATGGAAAAAAGCCTACGGCACCCGGTATTCCCAGGCGGTCTCCCATCCAGGTACTAACCAGGCCCGACCCTGCTAAGCATCCGAGATCAGACGAGATCGAGTGCATTCAGGGTGATGTGGCTGTAGGCGATCTTGCACCCTACTTACAACTCTCTTGACAAAAGCCAAGGTGGTCACCTCGGGCAATCGAGAGGAAAAATACAGCAGGTCGCCAAAGCCAACAACATAATGGAAAAAAGCCTACGGCACCTGGTATTCTCAGGCGGTCTCCCATCCAGGTACTAACCAGGCCCGACCCTGCTTAGCATCCGAGATCAGACGAGATCGAGCGCATTCAGGGTGATGTGGCAGTAGGCAATCTTGCACCCTACTTACAACTCTCTTGACAAAAGCCAAGGTGGTCACCTCGGGAAATCGAGAGGAAAAATACAGCAGGTCGCCAAAGCCAACAACATAATGAAAAAAAGCCTACGGCACCTGGTATTCCCAGGCGGTCTCCCATCCAGGTACTAGCCAGGCCTGACCCTGCTTAGCATCCGAGATCAGACGAGATCGAGCGCATTCAGGGTGATGTGGCAGTAGGCGATCTTGCACCCTACTTACAACTCTCTTGACAAAAGCCAAGGTGGTCACCTCAGGCAATCGAGAGGAAAAATACAGCAGGTCGCCAAAGCCAACAACATAATGGAAAAAAGCCTACGGCACCTGGTATTCTCAGGCGGCCTCCCATCCAGGTACTAACCAGGCCCGACCCTGCTTAGCATCCGAGATCAGACGAGATCGAGCGCATTCAGGGTGTTGTGGCCGCAGGCGATCTTGCACCCTACTTACAACTCTCTTGAAAAAAGCCAAGGTGGTCACCTCTGGCAATCGAGAGGAAAAATACAGCAGGTCGCCAAAGCCAACAACATAATGGAAAAAAGCCTACGGCACCTGGTATTCCCAGGCGGTCTCCCATCCAGGTACTAACCAGGCCAGACCCTGCTTAGCTTCCGAGATCAGACGAGATCGAGCGCATTCAGGGTGATGTGGCCGTAGGCGATCTTGCACCCTACTTACAACTCTCTTGACAAAAGCCAAGGTGGTCACCTCGGGCAATCGAGAGGAAAAATACAGCAGGTCGCCAAAGCCAAAAACATAATGGAAAAAAGCCTACGGCACCTGGTACTCCGAGGCGGTCTCCCATCCAGGTACTAACCAGGCCCGACTCTGCTTAGCATCCGAGATCATACGAGATCGAGCGCATTAAGGGTGATGTGGCCGCAGGCAATTTAGCACCCTACTTACAACTCTCTTGACAAAAGCCAAGGTGGTCACCTCGGGCAATCGAGAGGAAAAATACAGCAGGTCGCCAAAGCCAACAACATAATGGAAAAAAGCCTACGGCACCTGGTATTCCCAGGCGGTCTCCCATCCAGGTACTAACCATGCCAGACCCTGCTTCGCATCCGAGATCAGACGAGATCGAGCGCATTCAGGGTGATGTGGCCGTAGGCGATCTTGAACCCTACTTACAACTCTCTTGACAAAAGCCAAGGTGGTCACCTCGGGCAATCGAGAGGAAAAATACAGCAGGTCGCCAAAGCCAACAACATAATGGAAAAAAGCCTACGGCACTTGGTATTCCCAGGCGGTCTCCCATCCAGGTAATAACCAGGCCCGACAATGCTTAGCATCGGAGATCGAGCGCATTGTGGGTGATGTGGCCGTAGGTGATCTTGCACCCTACTTACAACTCTCTTGACAAAAGCCAAGGTGGTCACCTCGGGCAATCAAGAGGAAAAATACAGCAGGTCGCCAAAGCCAACAACATAATGGAAAAAATCCTACGGCAGCTGGTATTCCCAGGCGGTCTCCCATCCAGGTATTAACCAGGCCCGACCCTGCTTAGCATCCGAGATCAGACGAGATCGAGCGCATTCAGGGTGATGTGGCTGTAGGCAATCTTGCACCCTACTTACAACTCTCTTGACAAAAGCCAAGGTGGTCACCTCGGGCAATCGAGAGGAAAAATACAGCAGGTCGCCAAAGCCAACAACATAATGGAAAAAAGCCTACGGCACCTGGTATTCCCAGGCGGTCTCCAATCCAGGTACTAACCAGGCCCGACCCTGCTTAGCATCCGAGATCAGACGAGATCGAGCGCATTCAGGGTGATGTGGCCGTAGGCGATCTTGCACCCTACTTACAACTCTCTTGACAAAAGCAAAGGTGGTCACCTCGGGCAATCAAGAGGAAAAATACAGCAGGTCGCCAAAGCCAACAACATAATGGAAAAAAGCCGACGGCACCTAGTATTCCCAGGCGGTCTCCCATCCAGGTACTCACCAGGTCAGATCCTGCTTAGCATGCAAGATCAGATGAGATCGAGCGCATTCAAAGTGAGGTGGCCGTAGGCAATCTTGCCCACTACTTACAACTCTCTTGACAAAAGCCAAGGTGGTCACCTCGGGCAATCGAGAGGAAAAATACAGCAGGTCGCCAAAGCCAACAACATAATGGAAAAAAGCCTACGGCACCTGGTATTCCCAGGCGGTCTCCCATCCAGGTACTAACCAGGCCCAACCCTGCTTAGCATCCGAGATCAGACGAGATCGAGCGCATTCAGGGTGATGTGGCCGCAGGCGATCTTGCACCCTACTTACAACTCTCTTGAAAAAAGCCAAGGTGGTCACCTCGGGCAATCGAGAGGAAAAATACAGCAGGTCGCCAAAGCCAACAACATAATGGAAAAAAGCCTACGGCACCTGGTATTCCCAGGCGGTCTCCCATCCAGGTACTAACCAGGCCAGACCCTGCTTAGCATCCGAGATCAGATGAGATCGAGCGCATTCAGGGTGATGTGGCCGTATGCGATCTTGCACCCTACTTACAACTCTCTTGACAAAAGCCAAGGTGGTCACCTCGGGCAATCGAGAGGAAAAATACAGCAGGTCGCCAAAGCCAAAAACATAATGGAAAAAAGCCTACGGCACCTGGTACTCCCAGGCGGTCTCCCATCCAGGTACTAACCAGGCCCGACACTGCTTAGCATCTGAGATCATACGAGATCGAGCGCATTAAGGTTGATGTGGCCGCAGGCAATTTAGCACCCTACTTACAACTCTCTTGACAAAAGCCAAGGTGGTCACCTCGGGCAATCGAGAGGAAAAATACAGCAGGTCGCCAAAGCCAATAACATAATGGAAAAAAGCCTACGGCACCTGGTATTCCCAGGCGGTCTCGCATCCAGGTACTAACCAGGCCCGACCCTGCTTAGCATCCGAGATCAGACGAGATCGAGCGCATTCAGGGTGATGTGGCCGTAGGCGATCTTGCACCCTACTTACAACTCTCTTGACAAAAGCCAAGGTGGTCACCTCGGGCAATCGAGAGGAAAAATACAGCAGGTCGCCAAAGCCAACAACATAATGGAAAAAAGCCTACGGCACCTGGTATTCCCAGGCGGTCTCCCATCCAGGTACTAACCAGGCCCGTCCCTGCTTAGCATCCGAGATCAGACGAGATCGAGCGCATTAAGGATGATGTGGCCGCAGGCAATTTAGCATCCTACTTACAACTCTCTTGACAAAAGCCAAGGTTGTCACCTCGGGCAATCGAGAGGAAAAATACAGCAGGTCGCCAAAGCCAACAACATAATGGAAAAAAGCCTACGGCACCTGGTATTCCCTGGCGGTCTCGCATCCAGGTACTAACCAGGCCCGACCCTGCTTAGCATCCGAGATCAGACGAGATCGAGCGCATTCAGGGTGATGTGGCCGTAGGCGATCTTGCACCCTACTTACAACTCTCTTGACAAAAGCCAAGGTGGTCACCTCGGGCAATCGAGAGGAAAAATACAGCAGGTCGCCAAAGCCAACAACATAATGGAAAAAAGCCTACGGCACCTGGTATTCCCAGGCGGTCTCCCATCCCGGTACTAACCAGGCCCGACCCTGCTTAGCATCCGAGATCAGATGAGAGCGGGCGCATTCAGGATAATGTGGCCGTAGGCGCTCTTGCTCCCTACTTACAATTCTCTTGACAAAAGCCAAGGTGGTCACCTCGGGCAATCGAGAGGAAAAATACAGCAGGTCGCCAAAGCCAACAACATAATGGAAAAAAGCCTACGGCACCTGGTATTCCCAGGCGGTCTCCCATCCAGGTACTAACCAGGCCCGACCCTGCTTAGCATCCGAGATCAGACGAGATCGAGCGCATTCAGGGTGATGTGGCCGTAGGCGATCTTGCACCCTACTTACAACTCTCTTGACAAAAGCCAAGGTGGTCACCTCGGGCAATCCAGAGGAAAAATATAGCAGGTCGCCAAAGCCAACAACATAATGGAAAAAAGCCTACGGCACCCGGTATTCCCAGACGGTCTCCCATCCAGGTACTAACCAGGCCCCACGCTGCTTAGCATCCGAGATCAGACGAGATCGAGCGCATTCAGGGTGATGTGGCCGTAGGCAATCTTGCACCCTACTTACAACTCTCTTGACAAAAGCCAAGGTGGTCACCTCGGGCAATCGAGAGGAAAAATACAGCAGGTCGCCAAAGCCAACAACATAATGGAAAAAAGCCTACGGCACCTGGTATTCCCAGGCGGTCTCCCATCCAGGTACTAACCAGGCCCAACCCTGCTTAGCATCCGAGATCAGACGAGATCGAGCGCATTCAGGGTGATGTGGCCGCAGGCGATCTTGCACCCTACTTACAACTCTCTTGAAAAAAGCCAAGGTGGTCACCTCGGGCAATCGAGAGGAAAAATACAGCAGGTCGCCAAAGCCAACAACATAATGGAAAAAAGCCTACGGCACCTGGTATTCCCAGGCGGTCTCCCATCCAGGTACTAACCAGGCCAGACCCTGCTTAGCATCCGAGATCAGATGAGATCGAGCGCATTCAGGGTGATGTGGCCGTAGGCGATCTTGCACCCTACTTACAACTCTCTTGACAAAAGCCAAGGTGGTCACCTCGGGCAATCGAGAGGAAAAATACAGCAGGTCGCCAAAGCCAAAAACATAATGGAAAAAAGCCTACGGCACCTGGTACTCCCAGGCGGTCTCCCATCCAGGTACTAACCAGGCCCGACCCTGCTTAGCATCTGAGATCATACGAGATCGAGCGCATTAAGGTTGATGTGGCCGCAGGCAATTTAGCACCCTACTTACAACTCTCTTGACAAAAGCCAAGGTGGTCACCTCGGGCAATCAAGAGGAAAAATACAGCAGGTCGCCAAAGCCAATAACATAATGGAAAAAAGCCTACGGCACCTGGTATTCCCAGGCGGTCTCGCATCCAGGTACTAACCAGGCCCGACCCTGCTTAGCATCTGAGATCAGACGAGATCGAGCGCATTCAGGGTGATGTGGCCGTAGGTGATCTTGCACCCTACTTACAACTCTCTTGACAAAAGCCAAGGTGGTCACCTCGGGCAATCGAGAGGAAAAATACAGCAGGTCGCCAAAGCCAACAACATAATGGAAAAAAGCCTACGGCACCTGGTATTCCCAGGCGGTCTCCCATCCAGGTACCAACCAGGCCCGACCCTGCTTAGCATCCGAGATCAGACGAGATCGAGCGCATTCAGGGTGATGTGGCCACAGGCGATCTTGCACCCTACTTACAACTCTCTTGAAAAAAGCCAAGGTGGTCACCTCGGGCAATCGAGAGGAAAAATACAGCAGGTAGCCAAAGCCAACAACATAATGGAAAAAAGCCTACGGCACCTGGTATTCCCAGGCGGTCTCCCATCCAGGTACTAACCAGGCCAGACCCTGCTTAGCTTCCGAGATCAGACGAGATCGAGCGCATTCAGGGTGATGTGGCCGTAGGCGATCTTGCACCCTACTTACAACTCTCTTGACAAAAGCCAAGGTGGTCACCTCGGGCAATCGAGAGGAAAAATACAGCAGGTCGCCAAAGCCAAAAACATAATGGAAAAAAGCCTACGGCACCTGGTACTCCCAGGCGGTCTCCCATCCAGGTACTAACCAGGCCCGACCCTGCTTAGCATCCGAGATCATACGAGATCGAGCGCATTAAGGGTGAGGTGGCCGCAGGCAATTTAGCACCCTACTTACAACTCTCTTGACAAAAGCCAAGGTGGTCACCTCGGGCAATCGAGAGGAAAAATACAGCAGGTCGCCAAAGCCAACAACATAATGGAAAAAAGCCTACGGCACCTGGTATACTCAGGCGGTCTCCCATCCAGGTATTAACCAGGCCCGACCCTGCTTAGCATCCGACGTCAGACGAGATCGAGCGCATTCAGGGTGATGTGGCTGTAGGCGATCTTGCACCCTACTTACAACTCTCTTGACAAAAGCCAAGGTGGTCACCTCGGGCAAACGAGAGGAAAAATACAGCAGGTCGCCAAAGCCAACAACATAATGGAAAAAAGCCTACGGCACCTGGTATTCCCAGGTGGTCTCCCATCCAGGTACTAACCAGGCCCGTCCCTGCTTAGTATCCGAGATCAGACGAGATTGAGCGCATTCAGGGTGATGGGGCCGTAGGCGAACTTGCACCCTACTTACAACTCTCTTGACAAAAGCCAAGGTGGTCACCTCGGGCAATCGAGAGGAAAAATACAGCAGGTCGCCAAAGCCAACAACATAATGGAAAAAAGCCTACGGCACCTGGTATTCCCAGGCGGTCTCCCATCCAGGTACTAACCAGGCCCGACCCTGGTTAGCATCCGAGATCAGACGAAATCTAGCGCATTCAGGGTGATGTGGCCGTAGGCAATCTTGCACCCTACTTACAACTCTCTTGACAAAAGCCAAGGTGGTCACCTCGGGCAATCGAGAGGAAAAATACAGCAGGTCGCCAAAGCCAACAACATTAATGGAAAAAAGCCTACGGCACCTGGTATTCCCAGGCGGTCTCCCATCCAGGTACTTACCAGGCCCGACCCTGCTTAGCATCCGAGATCCAACGAGATTGAGCGCATTCAGGGTGATGTGGCCGTAGGCGATCTTGCACCCTACTTACAACTCTCTTGACAAAAGCCAAGGTGGTCACCTCAGGCAATGGAGAGGAAAAATACAGCAGGTCGCCAAAGCCAACAACATAATGGAAAAAAGCCTACGGCACCTGGTATTCCCAGGCGGCCTCACATCCAGGTACCAACCAGGCCCGACCCTGCTTTGCATACGAGAACGAGCGCATTCAGGGTAATGTGGCCGTAGGCGATCTTGCACCCTATTTACAACTCTCTTGACAAAAGCCAAGCTGGTCACCTCGGGCAATCGAGAGGAAAAATACAGCAGGTCGCCAAAGCCAACAACATAATGGAAAAAAGCCTACGGCACCCGGTATTCCCAGGCGGTCTCCCATCCAGGTACTAACCAGGCCCGACCCTGCTAAGCATCCGAGATCAGACGAGATCGAGCGCATTCAGGGTGATGTGGCCGTAGGCGATCTTGCACCCTGCTTAAAACTCTCTTGACAAAAGCCAAGGTGGTCACCTCGGGCAATCGAGAGGAAAAATACAGCAGGTCGCCAAAGCCAACAACATAATGGAAAAAAGCCTACGGCACCTGGTATTCCCAGGCGGTCTCCCATCCAGGTATTAACCAGGCCTGACCCTGCTTAGCATCCGACGTCAGACGAGATCGAGCGCATTCAGGGTGATGTGGCTGTAGGCGATCTTGCACCCTACTTACAACTCTCTTGACAAAAGCCAAGGTGGTCACCTCGGGCAAACGAGAGGAAAAATACAGCAGGTCGCCAAAGCCAACAACATAATGGAAAAAAGCCTACGGCACCTGGTATTCCCAGGCGGTCTCCCATCCAGGTACTAACCAGGCCCGACCCTGCTTAGCATCCGAGATCAAACGAGATCGAGCGCATTCAGGGTGATGTGGCAGTAGGCAATCTTACACCCTACTTAGAACTCTCTTGACAAAAGCCAAGGTGGTCACCTCGGGAAATCGAGAGGAAAAATACAGCAGGTCGCCAAAGCCAGCAACATAATGGAAAAAAGCCTACGGCACCTGGTATTCCCAGGCGGCCTCACATCCAGGTACCAACCAGGCCCGACCCTGCTTTGCATACGAGAACGAGCGCATTCAGGGTAATGTGGCCGTAGGCGATCTTGCACCCTATTTACAACTCTCTTGACAAAAGCCAAGCTGGTCACCTCGGGCAATCGAGAGGAAAAATACAGCAGGTCGCCAAAGCCAACAACATAATGGAAAAAAGCCTACGGCACCCGGTATTCCCAGGCGGTCTCCCATCCAGGTACTAACCAGGCCCGACCCAGCTTAGCATCCGACGTCAGACGAGATCGAGCGCATTCAGGGTGATGTGGCTGTAGGCGATCTTGCACCCTACTTACAACTCTCTTGACAAAAGCCAAGGTGGTCACCTCGGGCAAACGAGAGGAAAAATACAGCAGGTCGCCAAAGCCAACAACATAATGGAAAAAAACCTACGGCACCTGGTATTCCCAGGTGGTCTCCCATCCAGGTACTAACCAGGCCCGTCCCTGCTTAGTATCCGAGATCAGACGAGATTGAGCGCATTCAGGGTGATGGGGCCGTAGGCGAACTTGCACCCTACTTACAACTCTCTTGACAAAAGCCAAGGTGGTCACCTCGGGCAATCGAGAGGAAAAATACAGCAGGTCGCCAAAGCCAACAACATAATGGAAAAAAGCCTACGGCACCTGGTATTTCCTGGCGGTCTCGCATCCAGGTACTAACCAGGCCCGACCCTGCTTAGCATCCGAGATCAGACGAGATCGAGCACATTCATGGTGATGTGGCCGTAGGCGTTCTTGCACCCTACTTACAACTCTCTTGACAAAAGCCAAGGTGGTCACCTCGGGCAAACGAGAGGAAAAATGCAACAGGTCGCCAAAGCCAACAACATAATGGAAAAAAGCCTACGGCACCTGGTATTCCCAGGCGGTCTCCCATCCAGGTACTAACCATGCCAGACCCTGCTTAGCATCCGAGATCAGACGAGATCGAGCGCATTCAGGGTGATGTGGCCGTAGGCGATCTTGAACGCTACTTACAACTCTCTTGACAAAAGCCAAGGTGGTCACCTCGGGCAATCGAGAGGAAAAATACAGCAGATCGCCAAAGCCAACAACATAATGGAAAAAAGCCTACGGCACCTGGTATTCCCACGCGGTCTACCATCCAGGTACTAACCAGGCCCGACACTGCTTAGCATCCGAGATCAGACGAGATCAAGCGCATTCAGGGTGATGTGGCAGTAGGCGATCTTGCACCCTACTTACAACTCTCTTGACAAAAGCCAAGGTGGTCACCTCGGGCAATCGAGAGGAAAAATACAGCTGGTCGCCAAAGCCAAAAACATAATGGAAAAAAGCCTACGACACCTGGTACTCCCAGGCGGTCTCCCATCCAGGTACTAACCAGACCAGACCCTGCTTAGCATCCGAGATCAGATGAGATCGAGCGCATTCAGGGTGATGTGGCCGTAGGCGATCTTGCACCCTACTTACAACTCTCTTGACAAAAGCCAAGGTGGTCACCTCGGGCAATCGAGAGGAAAAATACAGCTGGTCGCCAAAGCCAAAAACATAATGGAAAAAAGCCTACGACACCTGGTACTCCCAGGCGGTCTCCCATCCAGGTACTAACCAGGCCCGACCCTGCTTAGCATCTGAGATCATACGAGATCGAGCGCATTAAGGTTGATGTGGCCGCAGGCAATTTAGCACCCTACTTACAACTCTCTTGACAAAAGCCAAGGTGGTCACCTCGGGCAATCGAGAGGAAAAATACAGCAGGTCGCCAAAGCCAATAACATAATGGAAAAAAGCCTACGGCACCTGGTATTCCCAGGCGGTCTCGCATCCAGGTACTAACCAGGCCCGACCCTGCTTAGCATCCGAGATCAGACGAGATCGAGCGCATTCAGGGTGATGTGGCCGTAGGCAATCTTGCACCCTACTTACAACTCTCTTGACAAAAGCCAAGGTGGTCACCTCGGGCAATCGAGAGGAAAAATACAGCAGGTCGCCAAAGCCAACAACATAATGGAAAAAAGCCTACGGCACCTGGTATTCCCAGGCGTTCTCCCATCCAGGTACTAACCATGCCAGACCCTGCTTAGCATCCGAGATCAGAAGAGATCGAACGCATTCAGGGTGATGTGGCCGTAGGCGATCTTGAACCCTACTTACAACTCTCTTGACAAAAGCCAAGGTGGTCACCTCGGGCAATCGAGAGGAAAAATACAGCAGGTCGCCAAAGCCAACAACATAATGGAAAAAAGCCTACGGCACCTGGTATTCCCAGGCGGTCTACCATCCAGGTACTAACCAGGCCCGACACTGCTTAGCATCCGAGATCAGACGAGATCAAGCGCATTCAGGGTGATGTGGCAGTAGGCGATCTTGCACCCTACTTACAACTCTCTTGACAAAAGCCAAGGTGGTCACCTCGGGCAATCGAGAGGAAAAATACAGCAGGTCGCCAAAGCCAACAACATAATGGAAAAAAGCCTACGGCACCTGGTATTCCCAGGCGGTCTCCCATCCAGGTACTTACCAGGCCCGACCCTGCTTAGCATCCGAGATCAGACGAGATTGAGCGCATTCAGGGTGATGTGGCCGTAGGCGTTCTTGCACCCTACTTACAACTCTCTTGACAAAAGCCAAGGTGGTCACCTCAGGCAATGGAGAGGAAAAATACAGCAGGTCGCCAAAGCCAACAACATAATGGAAAAAAGCCTACGGCACCTGGTATTCCCAGGCGGCCTCACATCCAGGTACCAACCAGGCCCGACCCTGCTTTGCATACGAGAACGAGCGCATTCAGGGTAATGTGGCCGTAGGCGATCTTGCACCCTATTTACAACTCTCTTGACAAAAGCCAAGCTGGTCACCTCGGGCAATCGAGAGGAAAAATACAGCAGGTCGCCAAAGCCAACAACATAATGGAAAAAAGCCTACGGCACCCGGTATTCCCAGGCGGTCTCCCATCCAGGTACTAACCAGGCCCGACCCTGCTAAGCATCCGAGATCAGACGAGATCGAGCGCATTCAGGGTGATGTGGCCGTAGGCGATCTTGCACCCTGCTTAAAACTCTCTTGACAAAAGCCAAGGTGGTCACCTCGGGCAATCGAGAGGAAAAATACAGCATGTCGCCAAAGCCAACAACATAATGGAAAAAAGCCTACGGCACCTGGTATTCCCAGGCGGTCTCCCATCCAGGTATTAACCAGGCCTGACCCTGCTTAGCATCCGACGTCAGACGAGATCGAGCGCATTCAGGGTGATGTGGCTGTAGGCGATCTTGCACCCTACTTACAACTCTCTTGACAAAAGCCAAGGTGGTCACCTCGGGCAAACGAGAGTTAAAATACAGCAGGTCGCCAAAGCCAACAACATAATGGAAAAAAGCCTACGGCACCTGGTATTCCCAGGCGGTCTCCCATCCAGGTACTAACCAGGCTCGACCCTGCTTAGCATCCGAGATCAGACGAGATCGAGCGCATTCAGGGTGATGTGGCCGTAGGCAATCTTGCACCCTACTTACAACTCTCTTGACAAAAGCCAAGGTGGTCACCTCGGGCAATCGAGAGGAAAAATACAGCAGGTCGCCAAAGCCAACAACATAATGGAAAAAAGCCTACGGCACCTGGTATTCCCAGGCGGTCTCCCATCCAGGTACTAACCAGGCCCGACCCTGTTTAGCATCCGACGTCAGACGAGATCGAGTGCATTCAGGGTGATGTGGCTGTAGGCGATCTTGCACCCTACTTACAACTCTCTTGACAAAAGCCAAGGTGGTCACCTCGGGCAATCGAGAGGAAAAATACAGCAGGTCGCCAAAGCCAACAACATAATGGAAAAAAGCCTACGGCACCTGGTATTCTCAGGCGGTCTCCCATCCAGGTACTAGCCAGGCCTGACCCTGCTTAGCATCCGAGATCAGACGAGATCGAGCGCATTCAGGGTGATGTGGCAGTAGGCGATCTTGCACCCTACTTACAACTCTCTTGACAAAAGCCAAGGTGGTCACCTCGGGCAATCGAGAGGAAAAATACAGCAGGTCGCCAAAGCCAAAAACATAATGGAAAAAAGCCTACGGCACCTGGTACTCCCAGGCGGTCTCCCATCCAGGTACTAACCAGGCCCGACCCTGCTTAGCATCCGAGATCATACGAGATCGAGCGCATTAAGGGTGATGTGGCCGCAGGCAATTTAGCACCCTACTTACAACTCTCTTGACAAAAGCCAAGGTGGTCACCTCGGGCAATCGAGAGGAAAAATACAGCAGGTCGCCAAAGCCAACAACATAATGGAAAAAAGCCTACGGCACCTGGTATTTCCTGGCGGTCTCGCATCCAGGTACTAACCAGGCCCGACCCTGCTTAGCATCCGAGATCAGACGAGATCGAGCACATTCATGGTGATGTGGCCGTAGGCGTTCTTGCACCCTACTTACAACTCTCTTGACAAAAGCCAAGGTGGTCACCTCGGGCAAACGAGAGGAAAAATGCAACAGGTCGCCAAAGCCAACAACATAATGGAAAAAAGCCTACGTCACCTGGTATTCCCAGGCGGTCTCCCATCCAGGTACTAACCATGCCAGACCCTGCTTAGCATCCGAGATCAGACGAGATCGAGCGCATTCAGGGTGATGTGGCCGTAGGCAATCTTGCACCCTACTTACAACTCTCTTGACAAAAGCCAAGGTGGTCACCTCGGGCAATCGAGAGGAAAAATACAGCAGGTCGCCAAAGCCAACAACATAATGGAAAAAAGCCTACGGCACCTGGTATTCCCAGGCGTTCTCCCATCCAGGTACTAACCATGCCAGACCCTGCTTAGCATCCGAGATCAGAAGAGATCGAACGCATTCAGGGTGATGTGGCCGTAGGCGATCTTGAACCCTACTTACAACTCTCTTGACAAAAGCCAAGGTGGTCACCTCGGGCAATCGAGAGGAAAAATACAGCAGGTCGCCAAAGCCAACAACATAATGGAAAAAAGCCTACGGCACCTGGTATTCCCAGGCGGTCTCGCATCCAGGTACTAACCAGGCCCGACCCTGCTTAGCATCCGAGATCAGACGAGATCGAGCACATTCATGGTGATGTGGCCGTAGGCGTTCTTGCACCCTACTTACAACTCTCTTGACAAAAGCCAAGGTGGTCACCTCGGGCAAACGAGAGGAAAAATGCAACAGGTCGCCAAAGCCAACAACATAATGGAAAAAAGCCTACGGCACCTGGTATTCCCAGGCGGTCTCCCATCCAGGTACTAACCATGCCAGACCCTGCTTAGCATCCGAGATCAGACGAGATAGAGCGCATTCAGGGTGATGTGGCCGTAGGCGATCTTGAACCCTACTTACAACTCTCTTGACAAAAGCCAAGGTGGTCACCTCGGGCAATCGAGAGGAAAAATACAGCAGGTCGCCAAAGCCAACAACATAATGGAAAAAAGCCTACGGCACCTGGTATTCCCACGCGGTCTACCATCCAGGTACTAACCAGGCCCGACACTGCTTAGCATCTGAGATCAGACGAGATCAAGCGCATTCAGGGTGATGTGGCAGTAGGCGATCTTGCACCCTACTTACAACTCTCTTGACAAAAGCCAAGGTGGTCACCTCGGGCAATCGAGAGGAAAAATACAGCAGGTCGCCAAAGCCAAAAACATAATGGAAAAAAGCCTACGGCACCTGGTACTCCCAGGCGGTCTCACATCCAGGTACTAACCAGACCAGACCCTGCTTAGCATCCGAGATCAGATGAGATCGAGCGCATTCAGGGTGATGTGGCCGTAGGCGATCTTGCACCCTACTTACAACTCTCTTGACAAAAGCCAAGGTGGTCACCTCGGGCAATCGAGAGGAAAAATACAGCAGGTCGCCAAAGCCAAAAACATAATGGAAAAAAGCCTACAACACCTGGTACTCCCAGGCGGTCTCCCATCCAGGTACTAACCAGGCCCGACCCTGCTTAGCATCTGAGATCATACGAGATCGAGCGCATTAAGGTTGATGTGGCCGCAGGAAATTTAGCACCCTACTTACAACTTTCTTGACAAAAGCCAAGGTGGTCATCTCGGGCAATCGAGAGGAAAAATACAGCAGGTCGCCAAAGCCAATAACATAATGGAAAAAAGCCTACGGCACCTGGTATTCCCAGGCGGTCTCCCATCCAGGTACTAACCAGGCCCGACCCTGCTTAGCATCCGAGATCAGACGAGATCGAGCGCATTCAGGGTGATGTGGCCGTAGGCGATCTTGCACCCTACTTACAACTCTCTTGACAAAAGCCAAGGTGGTCACCTCGGGCAATCGAGAGGAAAAATACAGCAGGTCGCCAAAGCCAACAACATAATGGAAAAAAGCCTACGGCACCTGGTATTCCCAGGCGGTCTCCCATCCAGGTACTAACCATGCCAGACCCTGCTTAGCATCCGAGATCAGAAGAGATCGAACGCATTCAGGGTGATGTGGCCGTAGACGATCTTGAACCCTACTTACAACTCTCTTGACAAAAGCCAAGGTGGTCACCTCGGGCAATCGAGAGGAAAAATACAGCAGGTCGCAAAGCCAACAACATAATGGAAAAAAGCCTACGGCACCTGGTATTCCCAGGCGGTCTACCATCCAGGTACTAACCAGGCCCGACACTGCTTAGCATCCGAGATCAGACGAGATCAAGCGCATTCAGGGTGATGTGGCAGTAGGCGATCTTGCACCCTACTTACAACTCTCTTGACAAAAGCCAAGGTGGTCACCTCGGGCAATCGAGAGGAAAAATACAGCAGGTCGCCAAAGCCAAAAACATAATGGAAAAAAGCCTACGGCACCTGGTACTCCCAGGCGGTCTCACATCCAGGTACTAACCAGGCCCGACCCTGCTTAGCATCCGAGATCAGACGAGATCGAGCGCATTTAGGGTGATGTGGCCGCAGGCGATCTTGCACCCTACTTACAACTCTCTTGACAAAAGCCAAGGTGGTCACCTCGGGCAATCGAGAGGAAAAATACAGCAGGTCGCCAAAGCCAACAACATAATGGAAAAAAGCCTACGGCACCTGGTATTCCCAGGCGGTCTCCCATCCAGGTACTAACCAGGCTTGACCCTGCTTAGCATCTGAGATCAGATGAGATCGAGCGTATTCAGGGTGATGTGGCCGTAGGCAATCTTGAACCCTACTTACAACTCTCTTGACAAAAGCCAAGGTGGTCACCTCGGCAATCGAGAGGAAAAATACAGCAGGTCGCCAAAGCCAACAACATAATGGAAAAAAGCCTACGGCACCTGGTATTCCCAGGCGGTCTCCCATCCAGGTACTAACCAGGCTCGACCCTGCTTAGCATCCGAGATCAGACGAGATCAAGCGCATTCAGGATGATGTGGCCACAGGCGATCTTGCACCCTACTTACAACTCTCTTGAAAAAAGCCAAGGTGGTCACCTCGGGAAATCGAGAGGAAAAATACAGCAGGTCGCCAAAGCCAACAACATAATGGAAAAAAGCCTACGGCACCTGGTATTCCCAGGCGGTCTCCCATCCAGGTACTAAACAGACCCGACCCTGCTTAGCATCCGAGATCAGACGAGATCGAGCGCATCCAGGGTGATGTAGCCGCAGGCGATCTTGCACCCTACTTACAACTCTCTTGACAAAAGCCAAGGTGGTCACCTCGGACAATCGAGAGGAAAAATACAGCAGGTCGCCAAAGCCAACAACATAATGGAAAAAAGTCTACGGCACCTGGTATTCCCAGGGGGTCTCCCATCCAGGATCGACCCTGCTTAGCATCCGAGATCAGACGAGATTGAGCGCATTCAGGGTGATGTGGCCGTAGGCAATCTTGAACCCTACTTACAACTCTCTTGACAAAAGCCAAGGTGGTCACCTCGGGCAATCGAGAGGAAAAATACAGCAGGTCGCCAAAGCCAACAACATAATGGAAAAAAGCCTACGGCACCTGGTATTCCCAGGTGGTCTCCCATCCAGGTACTAACCAGGCCCGACCCTGCTTAGCATCCGAGATCGAGCGCATTCAGGGTGATGTGGCTGTAGGCGATCTTGCACCCTACTTACAACTCTCTTGACAAAAGCCAAGGTGGTCACCTCGGGCAATCGAGAGGAAAAATACAGCAGGTCGCCAAAGCCAACAACATAATGGAAAAAAGCCTACGGCACCTGGTATTCCCAGGCGGACTCCCATCCAGGTACTAACCAGGCCCGACCCTGGTCAGCATCCGAGATCAGACGAGATCGAGCGCATTCAGGGTGATGTGGCAGTAGGCAATCTTGAACCCTACTTACAACTCTCTTGACAAAAGCCAAGGTGGTCACCTCGGGCAATTGAGAGGAAAAATACAGCAGGTCGCCAAAGCCAACAACATAATGGAAAAAAGCCTACGGCACCTGGTATTCCCAGGCGGTCTACCATCCAGGTACTAACCAGGCCCGACCCTGCTTAGCATCCGAGATCAGACGAGATCAAGCGCATTCAGGGTGATGTGGCAGTAGGCGATCTTGCACCCTACTTACAACTCTCTTGACAAAAGCCAAGGTAGTCACCTCGGGCAATCGGGAGGAAAAATACAGCAGGTCGCCAAAGCCAACAACATAATGGAAAAAAGCCTACGGCACCTGGTATTCCCAGGCGGTCTCCCATCCAGGTACTATCCAGGCCCGACCCTGCTTAGCATCCGAGATCAGATGAGATCGAGCGCATTCAGGGTGATGTGGCCGTAGGCAATCTTGCACCCTATTTACAACTCTCTTGACAAAAGCCAAGGTGGTCACCTCGGGCAATCGAGAGGAAAAATACAGCAGGTCACCAAAGCCAACAACATAATGGAAAAAAGCCTACGGCACCCGGTATTCCCAGGCGGTCTCCCATCCAGGTACTAACCAGGCCCGACCCTGCTTAGCAACCGAGATCAGACGAGATCGAGCGCATTCAGGGTGATGTGGCCGTAGGCAATCTTGCACCCTACTTAAAACTCTCTTGACAAAAGCCAAGGTGGTCACCTCGGACAATCGAGAGGAAAAATACAGCAGGTCGCCAAAGCCAACAACATAATGGAAAAAAGCCTACGGCACCCGGTATTCACAGGCGGTCTCCCATCCAGGTATTAACCAGGCACGACCCTGCTTAGCATCCGACGTCAGACGAGATCGAGCGCATTCAGGGTGATGTGGTTGTAGGCGATCTTGCACCCTACTTACAACTCTCTTGACAAAAGCCAAGGTGGTCACCTCGGGCAAACGAGAGGAAAAATACAGCAGGTCGCCAAAGCCAACAACATAATGGAAAAAAGCCTACGGCACCTGGTATTCCCAGGCGGTCTCCCATCCATGTACTAACAAGGCCCGACCCTGCTTAGCATCCGAGATCAGACGAGATCGAGCCCATTCAGGGTGATGTGGCCGTAGGCGATCTTGCACTCTACTTACAACTCTCTTGACAAAAGCCAAGGTGGTCACCTCGGGCAATAGAGAGGAAAAGTACAGCAGGTCGCCAAAGCCAACAACATAATGGAAAAAAGCCTACGGCACCTGGTATTTCCAGGCGGTCTCCCATCCAGGTACTAACCAGGCCCGACCCTGCTTAGCATCCGAGATCAGATGAGATCGAGCGCATTCAGGGTGATGTGGCCGTAGGCAATCTTGCACCCTACTTACAACTCTCTTGACAAAAGCCAAGGTGGTCACCTCGGGCAATAGAGAGGAAAAGTACAGCAGGTCGCCAAAGCCAACAACATAATGGAAAAAAGCCTACGGCACCTGGTATTTCCAGGCGGTCTCCCATCCAGGTACTAACCAGGCCCGACCCTGCTTAGCATCCGAGATCAGATGAGAGCGGGCGCATTCAGGATGATGTGGCCGTAGGCGCTCTTGCACCCTACTTACAATTCTCTTGACAAAAGCCAAGGTGGTCACCTCGGGCAATCGAGAGGAAAAATATAGCAGGTCGCCAAAGCCAACAACATAATGGAAAAAAGCCTACGGCACCCGGTATTCCCAGACGGTCTCCCATCCAGGTACTAACCAGGCCCCACGCTGCTTAGCATCCGAGATCAGACGAGATCGAGCGCATTCAGGGTGATGTGGCCATAGGCGATCTTGCACCCTACTTACAACTCTCTTGACAAAAGCCAAGGTGGTCACCTCGGGCAATCGAGAGGAAAAATACAGCAGGTCGCCAAAGCCAACAACATAATGGAAAAAAGCCTACGGCACCTGGTATTCCCAGGCGGTCTCCCATCCAGGTACTAACCAGGCCCGACACTGCTTAGCATCCGAGATCAGACGAGATCGAGCGCATTCAGGGTGATGTGGCCGTAGGCAATCTTGCACCCTACTTACAACTCTCTTGACAAAAGCCAAGGTGGTCACCTCGGGCAATCGAGAGGAAAAATACAGCAGGTCGCCAAAGCCAACAACATAATGGAAAAAAGCCTACGGCACCTGGTATTCCCAGGCGGTCTCCCATCCAGGTACTAACCAGGCCCGACCCTGCTTAGCATCCGAGATCAGACGAGATCGAGCACATTCAGGGTGATTTGGCCGTAGGCAATCTTGCATCCTACTTACAACTCTCTAGACAAAAGCCAAGGTGGTCACCTCGGGCAATCGAGAGGAAAAATAAAGCAGGTCGCCAAAGCCCACAACATAATGGAAAATAGCCTATGGCACCGGGTATTCCCAGGCTTAGCATCCGAGATCAGACGAGATCGAGCGCATTCAGGGTGATGTGGCCGTAGGCGATCTTGCACCCTACTTACAACTCTCTTGACAAAAGCCAAGGTGGTCACCTCGGGCAATCGAGAGGAAAAATACAGCAGGTCGCCAAAGCCAACAACATAATGGAAAAAAGCCTACGGCACCTGGTGTTCCCAGGCGGTCCCCCATCCAGGTACTAACCAGGCGAGACCCTGCTTAGCATCCGAGATCAGATGAGATCGAGTGCATTCAGGGTGATGTGGCTGTAGGCGATCTTGCATCCTACTTACAACTCTCTTTACAAAAGCCAAGGTGGTCACCTCGGGCAATCGAGAGGAAATATACAGCAGGTCGCCAAAGCCAACAACATAATGGAAAAAAGCCTACGGCACCTGGTATTCCCAGGCGGTCTCCCATCCAGGTACTAACCAGGCCCGACCCTGCTTAGCATCCGAGATCAGATGAGATCGAGCGCATTCAGGGTGATGTGGCCGTAGGCGATCTTGCCCCCTACTTACAACTCTCTTGACAAAAGCCAAGGTGGTCACCTCGGGCAATCGAGAGGAAAAATACAGCAGGTCGCCAAAGCCAACAACATAATGGAAAAAAGCCTACGGCACCTGGAATTCCCAGGCGATCTCCCATCCAGGTACTAACCAGGCGCGACCCTGCTTAGCATCCGAGATCAGACGAGATCGAGCGCATTCAGGGTGATGTGGCCGTAGGCTATCTTGCACCCTACCTACAACTCTCTTGACAAAAGCCAAGGTGGTCACCTAGGGCAATCAAGAGGAAAAATACAGCAGGTCGCCAAAGCCAACAAAATAATGGAAAAAAGCCTACGGCACCTGGTATTCCCAGGCGGTCTCCCATCCAGGTACTAACCAGGCCCGACCCTACTTAGCATCCGAGATCAGACGAGATCGAGCGCATTCTGGGTGATGTGGCCGTAGGCGATCTTGCACCCTACTTACAACTCTCTTGACAAAAGCCAAGGTGGTCACCTCGGGCAATCGAGAGGAAAAATACAGCAGGTCGCCAAAGCCAACAACATAATGGAAAAAAGCCTACGGCACCTGGTATTCCCAGGCGGTCTCCCATCCAGGTACTAACCATGCCAGACCCTGCTTAGCATCCGAGATCAGAAGAGATCGAACGCATTCAGGGTGATGTGGCCGTAGGCGATCTTGAACCCTACTTACAACTCTCTTGACAAAAGCCAAGGTGGTCACCTCGGGCAATCGAGAGGAAAAATACAGCAGGTCGCAAAGCCAACAACATAATGGAAAAAAGCCTACGGCACCTGGTATTCCCAGGCGGTCTACCATCCAGGTACTAACCAGGCCCGACACTGCTTAGCATCCGAGATCAGACGAGATCAAGCGCATTCAGGGTGATGTGGCAGTAGGCGATCTTGCACCCTACTTACAACTCTCTTGACAAAAGCCAAGGTGGTCACCTCGGGCAATCGAGAGGAAAAATACAGCAGGTCGCCAAAGCCAAAAACATAATGGAAAAAAGCCTACGGCACCTGGTACTCCCAGGCGGTCTCACATCCAGGTACTAACCAGGCCCGACCCTGCTTAGCATCCGAGATCAGACGAGATCGAGCGCATTTAGGGTGATGTTGCCGCAGGCGATCTTGCACCCTACTTACAACTCTCTTGACAAAAGCCAAGGTGGTCACCTCGGGCAATCGAGAGGAAAAATACAGCAGGTCGCCAAAGCCAACAACATAATGGAAAAAAGCCTACGGCACCTGGTATTCCCAGGCGGTCTCCCATCCAGGTACTAACCAGGCTTGACCCTGCTTAGCATCTGAGATCAGATGAGATCGAGCGTATTCAGGGTGATGTGGCCGTAGGCAATCTTGAACCCTACTTACAACTCTCTTGACAAAAGCCAAGGTGGTCACCTCGGCAATCGAGAGGAAAAATACAGCAGGTCGCCAAAGCCAACAACATAATGGAAAAAAGCCTACGGCACCTGGTATTCCCAGGCGGTCTCCCATCCAGGTACTAACCAGGCTCGACCCTGCTTAGCATCCGAGATCAGACGAGATCAAGCGCATTCAGGATGATGTGGCCACAGGCGATCTTGCACCCTACTTACAACTCTCTTGAAAAAAGCCAAGGTGGTCACCTCGGGAAATCGAGAGGAAAAATACAGCAGGTCGCCAAAGCCAACAACATAATGGAAAAAAGCCTACGGCACCTGGTATTCCCAGGCGGTCTCCCATCCAGGTACTAAACAGGCCCGACCCTGCTTAGCATCCGAGATCAGACGAGATCGAGCGCATCCAGGGTGATGTAGCCGCAGGCGATCTTGCACCCTACTTACAACTCTCTTGACAAAAGCCAAGGTGGTCACCTCGGACAATCGAGAGGAAAAATACAGCAGGTCGCCAAAGCCAACAACATAATGGAAAAAAGTCTACGGCACCTGGTATTCCCAGGGGGTCTCCCATCCAGGATCGACCCTGCTTAGCATCCGAGATCAGACGAGATTGAGCGCATTCAGGGTGATGTGGCTGTAGGCAATCTTGAACCCTACTTACAACTCTCTTGACAAAAGCCAAGGTGGTCACCTCGGGCAATCGAGAGGAAAAATACAGCAGGTCGCCAAAGCCAACAACATAATGGAAAAAAGCCTACGGCACCTGGTATTCCCAGGTGGTCTCCCATCCAGGTACTAACCAGGCCCGACCCTGCTTAGCATCCGAGATCGAGCGCATTCAGGGTGATGTGGCTGTAGGCGATCTTGCACACTACTTACAACTCTCTTGACAAAAGCCAAGGTGGTCACCTCGGGCAATTGAGAGGAAAAATACAGCAGGTCGCCAAAGCCAACAACATAATGGAAAAAAGCCTACGGCACCTGGTATTCCCAGGCGGACTCCCATCCAGGTACTAACCAGGCCCGACCCTGGTCAGCATCCGAGATCAGAAGAGATCGAGCGCATTCAGGGTGATGTGGCAGTAGGCAATCTTGAACCCTACTTACAACTCTCTTGACAAAAGCCAAGGTGGTCACCTCGGGCAATTGAGAGGAAAAATACAGCAGGTCGCCAAAGCCAACAACATAATGGAAAAAAGCCTACGGCACCTGGTATTCCCAGGCGGTCTACCATCCAGGTACTAACCAGGCCCGACCCTGCTTAGTATCCGAGATCAGACGAGATCAAGCGCATTCAGGGTGATGTGGCAGTAGGCGATCTTGCACCCTACTTACAACTCTCTTGACAAAAGCCAAGGTAGTCACCTCGGGCAATGGAGAGGAAAAATACAGCAGGTCGCCAAAGCCAACAACATAATGGAAAAAAGCCTACGGCACCTGGTATTCCCAGGCGGCCTCCCATCCAGGTACCAACCAGGCCCGACCCTGCTTTGCATACGAGAACGAGCGCATTCAGGGTAATGTGGCCGTAGGCAATCTTGCACCCTATTTACAACTCTCTTGACAAAAGCCAAGGTGGTCACCTCGGGCAATCGAGAGGAAAAATACAGCAGGTCACCAAAGCCAACAACATAATGGAAAAAAGCCTACGGCACCCGGTATTCCCAGGCGGTCTCCCATCCAGGTACTAACCAGGCCCGACCCTGCTTAGCAACCGAGATCAGACGAGATCGAGCGCATTCAGGGTGATGTGGCCGTAGGCAATCTTGCACCCTACTTAAAACTCTCTTGACAAAAGCCAAGGTGGTCACCTCGGACAATCGAGAGGAAAAATACAGCAGGTCGCCAAAGCCAACAACATAATGGAAAAAAGCCTACGGCACCCGGTATTCACAGGCGGTCTCCCATCCAGGTATTAACCAGGCACGACCCTGCTTAGCATCCGACGTCAGACGAGATCGAGCGCATTCAGGGTGATGTGGTTGTAGGCGATCTTGCACCCTACTTACAACTCTCTTGACAAAAGCCAAGGTGGTCACCTCGGGCAAACGAGAGGAAAAATACAGCAGGTCGCCAAAGCCAACAACATAATGGAAAAAAGCCTACGGCACCTGGTATTCCCAGGCGGTCTCCCATCCATGTACTAACAAGGCCCGACCCTGCTTAGCATCTGAGATCAGACGAGATCGAGCCCATTCAGGGTGATGTGGCCGTAGGCGATCTTGCACTCTACTTACAACTCTCTTGACAAAAGCCAAGGTGGTCACCTCGGGCAATAGAGAGGAAAAGTACAGCAGGTCGCCAAAGCCAACAACATAATGGAAAAAAGCCTACGGCACCTGGTATTTCCAGGCGGTCTCCCATCCAGGTACTAACCAGGCCCGACCCTGCTTAGCATCCGAGATCAGACGAGATCGAGCGCATTCAGGGTGATGTGGCCGTAGGCAATCTTGCACCCTACTTACAACTCTCTTGACAAAAGCCAAGGTGGTCACCTCGGGCAATAGAGAGGAATAGTACAGCAGGTCGCCAAAGCCAACAACATAATGGAAAAAAGCCTACGGCACCTGGTATTTCCAGGCGGTCTCCCATCCAGGTACTAACCAGGCCCGACCCTGCTTAGCATCCGAGATCAGATGAGAGCGGGCGCATTCAGGATGATGTGGCCGTAGGCGCTCTTGCACTCTACTTACAATTCTCTTGACAAAAGCCAAGGTGGTCACCTCGGGCAATCGAGAGGAAAAATATAGCAGGTCGCCAAAGCCAACAACATAATGGAAAAAAGCCTACGGCACCCGGTATTCCCAGACGGTCTCCCATCCAGGTACTAACCAGGCCCCACGCTGCTTAGCATCCGAGATCAGACGAGATCGAGCGCATTCAGGGTGATGTGGCCATAGGCGATCTTGCACCCTACTTACAACTCTCTTGACAAAAGCCAAGGTGGTCACCTCGGGCAATCGAGAGGAAAAATACAGCAGGTCGCCAAAGCCAACAACATAATGGAAAAAAGCCTACGGCACCTGGTATTCCCAGGCGGTCTCCCATCCAGGTACTAACCAGGCCCGACACTGCTTAGCATCCGAGATCAGACGAGATCGAGCGCATTCAGGGTGATGTGGCCGTAGGCAATCTTGCACCCTACTTACAACTCTCTTGACAAAAGCCAAGGTGGTCACCTCGGGCAATCGAGAGGAAAAATACAGCAGGTCGCCAAAGCCAACAACATAATGGAAAAAAGCCTACGGCACCTGGTATTCCCAGGCGGTCTCCCATCCAGGTACTAACCAGGCCCGACCCTGCTTAGCATCCGAGATCAGACGAGATCGAGCACATTCAGGGTGATTTGGCCGTAGGCAATCTTGCATCCTACTTACAACTCTCTTGACAAAAGCCAAGGTGGTCACCTTGGGAAATCGAGACGAAAAATACAGCAGGTCGCCAAAGCCAACAACATAATGGAAAAAAGCCTACGGCACCCGGTATTCCCAGGCGGTCTCCCATCCAGGTACTAACCAGGGCAGACCCTGCTTATCATCTGAGATCAGACGAGATCGAGCGCATTCAGTGTGTTTTGGCAGTAGGCGATCTTGCACCCTACTTACAACTCTCTAGACAAAAGCCAAGGTGGTCACCTCGGGCAATCGAGAGGAAAAATAAAGCAGGTCGCCAAAGCCAACAACATAATGGAAAATAGCCTATGGCACCGGGTATTCCCAGGCTTAGCATCCGAGATCAGACGAGATCGAGCGCATTCAGGGTGATGTGGCCGTAGGCGATCTTGCACCCTACTTACAACTCTCTTGACAAAAGCCAAGGTGGTCACCTCGGGCAATCGAGAGGAAAAATACAGCAGGTCGCCAAAGCCAACAACATAATGGAAAAAAGCCTACGGCACCTGGTGTTCCCAGGCGGTCCCCCATCCAGGTACTAACCAGGCGAGACCCTGCTTAGCATCCGAGATCAGATGAGATCGAGTGCATTCAGGGTGATGTGGCTGTAGGCGATCTTGCATCCTACTTACAACTCTCTTTACAAAAGCCAAGGTGGTCACCTAGGGCAATCGAGAGGAAAAATACAGCAGGTCGCCAAAGCCAACAAAATAATGGAAAAAAGCCTACGGCACCTGGTATTCCCAGGCGGTCTCCCATCCAGGTACTAACCAGGCCCAACCCTACTTAGCATCCGAGATCAGACGAGATCGAGCGCATTCTGGGTGATGTGGCCGTAGGCGATCTTGCACCCTACTTACAACTCTCTTGACAAAAGCCAAGGTGGTCACCTCGGGCAATCGAGAGGAAAAATACAGCAGGTCGCCAAAGCCAACAACATAATGGAAAAAAGCCTACGGCACCTGGTATTCCCAGGCGGTCTCCCATCCAGGTACTAACCAGGCCCGACCCTGCTTGGCATCCGAGATCAGACGAGATCGAGCGCATTCAGGGTGATGTGGCCGTAGGCGATCTTGCACCCTACTTACAACTCTCTTGACAAAAGCCAAGGTGGTCACCTCGGGCAATCGAGAGGAAAAATACAGCAGGTCGCCAAAGCCAACAACATAATGGAAAAAAGCCTACGGCACCTGGTGTTCCCAGGCGGTCTCCCATCCAGGTACTAACCAGGCCCGACCCTGCTTGGCATCTGAGTTTAAACGAGATCGAGCGCATTCAGGGTGATGTGGCCGTAGGCAATCTTGCACCCTACTTACAACTCTCTTGACAAAAGCCAAGGTGGTCACCTCGGGCAATCGAGAGGAAAAATACAGCAGGTCGCCAAAGCCAACAACATAATGGAAAAAAGCCTACGGCACCTGGTATTCCCAGGCGGTCTCCCATCCAGGTACTAACCAGGCCCGACCCTGCTTAGCATCCGAGATCAGACGAGATCGAGCGCATTCAGGGTGATGTGGCCGTAGGCAATCTTGCACCCTACTTACAACTCTCTTGACAAAAGCCAAGGTGGTCACCTCGGGCAATCAAGAGGAAAAATACAGCAGGTCGCCAAAGCCAACAACATAATGGAAAAAAGCCTACGGCACCTGGTATTCCCAGGCGGTCTCCCATCCAGGTACTAACCAGGCCCGACCCTGCTTAGCATCCGAGATCAGATGAGATCGAGCGCATTCAGGGTGATGTGGCCGTAGGCGATCTTGCACCCTACTTACAACTCTCTTGACAAAAGCCAAGGTGGTCACCTCGGGCAATCGAGAGGAAAAATACAGCAGGTCGCCAAAGCCAACAACATAATGGAAAAAAGCCTACGGCACCTGGTATTCCCAGGCGGTCTCCCATCCAGGTACTAACCAGGCCCGACCCTGCTTGGCATCCAAGATCAGACGAGATCGAGCGCATTCAGGGTGATGTGGCCGTAGGCGATCTTGCACCCTACTTACAACTCTCTTGACAAAAGCCAAGGTGGTCACCTCGGGCAATCGAGAGGAAAAATACAGCAGGTCGCCAAAGCCAACAACATAATGGAAAAAAGCCTACGGCACCTGGTATTCCCAGGCGGTCTCCCATCCAGGTACTAACCAGGCCCGACCCTGCTTGGCATCTGAGTTTAGACGAGATCGAGCGCATTCAGGGTGATGTGGCCGTAGGCAGTGTTGCACCCTACTTACAACTCTCTTGACAAAAGCCAAGGTGGTCACCTCGGGCAAACGAGAGGAAAAATACAGCAGGTCGCCAAAGCCAACAACATAATGGAAAGAAGCCTACGGCACCTGGTATTCCCAGGCGGTCTCCCATCCAGGTACTAACCAGGCCCGACCCTGCTTAGCATCTGAGATCAGAAGAGATCGAGCGCATTCAGGGTGATGTGGCCGTAGGCAATCTTGCACCCTACTTACAACTCTCTTGACAAAAGCCAAGGTGGTCACCTCGGGTAATCAAGAGGAAAAATACAACAGGTCGCCAAAGCCAACAACATAATGGAAAAAAGCCTACGGCACCTGGTATTCCCAGGCGGTCTCCCATCCAGGTACTAACTAGGCCCGACCCTGCTTAGCATCAGAGATCAGACGAGATCGAGCGCATTCAGGGTGATGTAGCCGTAGGCGATCTTGCCCCCTACTTACAACTCTCTTGACAAAAGCCAAGGTGGTCACCTCGAGAAATCGAGAGGAAAAATACAGCAGGTCGCCAAAGCCAACAACATAATGGAAAAAAGCCTACGGCACCTGGTATTCCCAGGCGGTCTCCCATCCAGGTACTAACCAGGCCCGACCCTGCTTAGCATCCGAGATCAGACGAGATCGAGCGCATTCAGGGTGATGTGGCCGTAGGCAATCTTGCACCCTACTTACAACTCTCTTGACAAAAGCCAAGGTGGTCACCTCGGGCAATCAAGAGGAAAAATACAGCAGGTCGCCAAAGCCAACAACATAATGGAAAAAAGCCTACGGCACCTGGTATTCCCAGGCGGTCTCCCATCCAGGTACTAACCAGGCCCGACCCTGCTTAGCATCCGACATCAGATGAGATCGAGCGCATTCAGGGTGATGTGGCCGTAGGCGATCTTGCACCCTACTTACAACTCTCTTGACAAAAGCCAAGGTGGTCACCTCGGGCAATCGAGAGGAAAAATACAGCAGGTCGCGAAAGCCAACAACATAATGGAAAAAAGCCTACGGCACCTGGTATTCCCAGGCGGTCTCCCATCCAGGTACTAACCAGGCCCGACCCTGCTTGGCATCCGAGATCAGACGAGATCGAGCGCATTCAGGGTGATGTGGCCGTAGGCGATCTTGCACCCTACTTACATCTCTCTTGACAAAAGCCAAGGTGTTCACCTCGGGCAATCGAGAGGAAAAATACAGCAGGTCGCCAAAGCCAACAACATAATGGAAAAAAGCCTACGGCACCTGGTATTCCCAGGCGGTCTCCCATCCAGGTACTAACCAGGCCCGACCCTGCTTGGCATCCGAGATCAGACGAGATCGAGCGCATTCAGGGTGATGTGGCCGTAGGCAATCTTGCACCCTACTTACAACTCTCTTGACAAAAGCCAAGGTGGTCACCTCGGGCAATCGAGAGGAAAAATACAGCAGGTCGCCAAAGCCAACAACATAATGGAAAAAAGCCTACGGCACCTGGTATTCCCAGGCGGTCTCCATATCCAGGTACTAACCAGGCCCGACCCTGCTTAGCATGCGAGATCAGATGAGATCGAGCGCATTCAGGGTGATGTGGCCGTAGGCGATCTTGCACCCTACTTACAACTCTCTTGACAAAAGCCAAGGTGGTCACCTCGGGCAATCGAGAGGAAAAATACAGCAGGTCGCCAAAGCCAACAACATAATGGAAAAAAGCCTACGGCACCTGGTATTCCCAGGCGGTCTCCCATCCAGGTACTAACCAGGCCCGACCCTGCTTAGCATCAGAGATCAGACGAGATCGAGCGCATTCAGGGTGATGTGGCCGTAGGTGATCTTGCACCCTACTTACAACTCTCTTGACAAAAGCCAAGGTGGTCACCTCGGGCAATCGAGAGGAAAAATACAGCAGGTCGCCAAAGCCAACAACATAATGGAAAAAAGCCTACGGCACCTGGTATTCCCAGGCGGTCTCCCATCCAGGTACTAACCAGGGCCAACCCTGCTTAGCATCCGAGATCAGATGAGATCGAGCGCATTCAGGGTGATGTGGCCGTAGGCAATCTTGCCCCCTACTTACAACTCTCTTGACAAAAGCCAAGGTGGTCACCTCGGGCAATCAAGAGGAAAAATACAGCAGGTCGCCAAAGCCAACAACATAATGGAAAAAAGCCTACGGCACCTGGTATTCCCAGGCGGTCTCCCATCCAGGTACTAACCAGGCCCGACCCTGCTTAGCATTCGAGATCAGACGAGATCGAGCGCATTCAGGGTGATGTGGCCGTAGGTGATCTCGCACCCTACTTACAACTCTCTTGACAAAAGCCAAGGTGGTCACCTCGGGCAATCGAGAGGAAAAATACAGCAGGTCGCCAAAGCCAACAACATAATGGAAAAAAGCCTACGGCACCTGGTATTCCCAGGCGGTCTCCCATCCAGGTACTAACCAGGCCAGACCCTGCTTGGCATCCGAGATCAGACGAGATCGAGCGCATTCAGGGTGATGTGGCCGTAGGCGATCTTGCACCCTACTTACAACTCTCTTGACAAAAGCCAAGGTGGTCACCTCGGGCAATCGAGAGGAAAAATACAGCAGGTCGCCAAAGCCAACAACATAATGGAAAAAAGCCTACGGCACCTGGTATTCCCAGGCGGTCTCCCATCCAGGTACTAACCAGGCCCGACCCTGCTTAGCATCAGAGATCAGACGAGATCGAGCGCATTCAGGGTGATGTGGCCGTAGGTGATCTTGCACCCTACTTACAACTCTCTTGACAAAAGCCAAGGTGGTCACCTCGGGCAATCGAGAGGAAAAATACAGCAGGTCGCCAAAGCCAACAACATAATGGAAAAAAGCCTATGGCACCTGGTATTCCCAGGCGGTCTCCCATCCAGGCCCGACCCTGCTTAGCATCCGAGATCAGACGAGATCAAGCGCATTCAGGGTGATGTGGCCGTAGGCAATCTTGCACTTTACTTACAACTCTCTTGACAAAAGCCAAGGTGGTCACCTCGGGCAATCGAGAGGAAAAATACAGCAGGTCGCCAAAGCCAACAACATAATGGAAAAAAGCCTACGGCACCTGGTATTCCCAGGCGGTCTCCCGTCCAGGTACTAACCAGGCCCGACCCTGCTTAGCATCCGAGATCAGACGAGATCGAGCACATTCAGGGTGATGTGGCTGTAGGCGATCTTGAACCCTACTTACAACTCTCTTGACAAAAGCCAAGGTGGTCACCTCAGGCAATCGAGAGGAAAAATACAGCAGGTCGCCAAAGCCAACAACATAATGGAAAAAAGCCTACGGCACCTGGTATTCCCAGGCGGTCTCCCATCCAGGTACTAACCAGGCCTGACCCTGCTTAGCATCCGAGATCAGACGAGATCAAGCGCATTCAGGGTGATGTGGCCGTAGGCGATCACCTCGGGCAATCGAGAGGAAAAATACAGTAGGTCGCCAAAGCCAACAACATAATGGAAAAAAGCCTATGGCACCTGGAATTCCCAGGCGGTCTCCCATCCAGGTACTAACCAGGCCTGACCCTGCTTAGCATCCGAGATCAGATGAGATCGAGCGCATTCAGGGTGATGTGGCCGTAGGCTATCTTTTGTCCTACTTACAACTCTCTTGACAAAAGCCAAGGTGGTCACCTCGGGCAATCGAGAGGAAAAATACAGCAGGTCGCCAAAGCCAACAACATAATGGAAAAAAACCTACGGCACCTGGTATTCCCAGGCGGTCTCCCATCCAGGTACTAACCAGGCCCGACCCTGCTCAGCATCCGAGATCAGACGAGATCGAGCGCATTCAGGGTGATGTGGCCGTAGGGGATCTTGCACCCTACTTACAACTCTCTTGACAAAAGCCAAGGTGGTCACCTCGGGCAATGGAGAGGAAAAATACAGCAGGTCGCCAAAGCCAACAACATAATGGAAAAAAGCCTACGGCACCTGGTATTCCCAGGCGGTCTCCCATCCAGGTACTAACCAGGCCCGACCCTGCTTAGCATCCAAGATCAGCCGAGATCGAGCACATTCAGGGTGATGTGGCCATAGGCGATCTTGCATCCTACTTACAACTCTCTTGACAAAAGCCAAGGTGGTCACCTCGGGCAATTGAGAGGAAAAATACAGCAGGTCGCCAAAGCCAACAACATAATGGAAAAAAGCCTACGGCACCTGGTATTCCCAGGCGGTCTCCCATCCAGGTACTAACCAGGCCCGAATCTGCTTAGCATCCGTGATCAGACGAGATCGAGCGCATTCAGGGTGATGTGGCTGTAGGCGATCTTACACCCTACTTACAACTCTCTTGACAAAAGCCAAGGTGGTCACCTCGGGCAATCGAGAGGAAAAATACAGCAGGTCGCCAAAGCCAACAACATAATGGAAAAAAGCCTACCGCTCCTGGTATTCCCAGGCGGTCTCCCATCCAGGTACTAACCAGGCCCGACCCTGCTTAGCATCCGAGATCAGACGAGATCAGACGAGATCAGACGAGATCGAGCGCATTCAGGGTGATGTGGCCGTATGCGATCTTGCACCCTACTTACAACTCTCTTGACAAAAGCCAAGGTGGTCACCTCGGGCAAACGAGAGGAAAAATACAGCAGGTCGCCAAAGCCAACAACATAATGGAAAAAAGCCTACCGCTCCTGGTATTCCCAGGCGGTCTCCCATCCAGGTACTAACCAGGACGGACCCTGCTTAGCATCCGAGATCAGACGAGATCGAGCGCATTCAGGGTGATGTGGCCGTATGCGATCTTGCACCCTACTTACAACTCTCTTGACAAAAGCCAAGGTGGTCACCTCGGGCAATCGAGAGGAAAAATACAGTAGGTCGCCAAAGCCAACAACATAATGGAAAAAAGCCTACGGCACCTGGAATTCCCAGGCGGTCTCCCATCCAGGTACTAACGAGGCCTGACCCTGCTTAGCATCCGAGATCGAGCGCATTCAGGGTGATGTGGCCGTAGGCGATCTTGCACCCTACTTACAACTCTCTTGACAAAAGCCAAGGTGGTCACCTCAGGCAATCGAGAGAAAAAATACAGCAGGTCGCCAAAGCCAACAACATAATGGAAAAAAGCCTACGGCACCTGGTATTCCCAGGCGATCTCCCATCCAGGTACTAACCAGGCCCGGCCCTGCTTAGCATCCGAGATCAGACGAGATGGAGCGCATTCAGGGTGATGTGGCCGTAGGCGATCTTGCACCCTACTTACAACTCTCTTGACAATAGCCAAGGTGGTCACCTCGGGCAATTGAGAGGAAAAATACAGCAGGTCGCCAAAGCCAACAACATAATGGAAAAAAGCCTACGGCACCTGGTATTCCCAGGCGGTCTCCCATCCAGGTACTAACCAGGCCCGACCCTGCTTAGCATCCGAGATCAGACGAGATCGAGCGCATTCAGGGTGATGTGGCCGTAGGCGATCTTGCACCCTACTTACAACTCTCTTGACAAAAGCCAAGGTGTTCACCTCGGGCAATCGAGAGGAAAAATACAGCAGGTCGCCAAAGCCAACAACATAATGGAAAAAAGCCTACGGCACCTGGTATTCCCAGGCGGTCTCCCATCCAGGTACTAACCAGGCCCGACCCTGCTTGGCATCCGAGATCAGACGAGATCGAGCGCATTCAGGGTGATGTGGCCGTAGGCGATCTTGCACCCTACTTACAACTCTCTTGACAAAAGCCAAGGTGTTCACCTCGGGCAATCGAGAGGAAAAATACAGCAGGTCGCGAAAGCCAACAACATAATGGAAAAAAGCCTACGGCACCTGGTATTCCCAGGCGGTCTCCCATCCAGGTACTAACCAGGCCCGACCCTGCTTGGCATCCGAGATCAGACGAGATCGAGCGCATTCAGGGTGATGTGGCCGTAGGCGATCTTGTACCCTACTTACATCTCTCTTGACAAAAGCCAAGGTGTTCACCTCGGGCAATCGAGAGGAAAAATACAGCAGGTCGCCAAAGCCAACAACATAATGGAAAAAAGCCTACGGCACCTGGTATTCCCAGGCGGTCTCCCATCCAGGTACTAACCAGGCCCGACCCTGCTTGGCATCCGAGATCAGACGAGATCGAGCGCATTCAGGGTGATGTGGCCGTAGGCAATCTTGCACCCTACTTACAACTCTCTTGACAAAAGCCAAGGTGGTCACCTCGGGCAATCGAGAGGAAAAATACAGCAGGTCGCCAAAGCCAACAACATAATGGAAAAAAGCCTACGGCACCTGGTATTCCCAGGCGGTCTCCATATCCAGGTACTAACCAGGCCCGACCCTGCTTAGCATGCGAGATCAGATGAGATCGAGCGCATTCAGGGTGATGTGGCCGTAGGCGATCTTGCACCCTACTTACAACTCTCTTGACAAAAGCCAAGGTGGTCACCTCGGGCAATCGAGAGGAAAAATACAGCAGGTCGCCAAAGCCAACAACATAATGGAAAAAAGCCTACGGCACCTGGTATTCCCAGGCGGTCTCCCATCCAGGTACTAACCAGGCCCGACCCTGCTTAGCATCAGAGATCAGACGAGATCGAGCGCATTCAGGGTGATGTGGCCGTAGGTGATCTTGCACCCTACTTACAACTCTCTTGACAAAAGCCAAGGTGGTCACCGCGGGCAATCGAGAGGAAAAATACAGCAGGTCGCCAAAGCCAACAACATAATGGAAAAAAGCCTACGGCACCTGGTATTCCCAGGCAGTGTCCCATCCAGGTACTAACCAGGCCCGACCCTGCTTAGCATCCGAAATCAGACGAGATCGAGCGCATTCAGGGTGATGTGGCCGTAGGCGATCTTGCACCCTACTTACAACTCTCTTGACAAAAGCCAAGGTGGTCACTTTGGGCAATCGAGAGGAAAAATACAGCAGGTCGCCAAAGCCAACAACATAATGGAAAAAACCCTACGGCACGGGGGGGCGTGGCCGGAAGTCGGTGAGGTCGGACGCGTTCAGCCAGAGCTCCGCTGAGGCCTACTTGCATCCGCCGCAATCCGGACCCCTAACACCGCAGATCGGACTTTCTTCGGGCCGCGAGCCCTGCTGGCATTCCCCGCTGTCATCCGGAGGACGTTCGGCACTTCTCCGGGCGGTCTACGAGCTCCCGTCCGTCCCGGGCCTGCCGCCCACACGCGAGGCGCTCCGCCGCCATCTTGAGGCCTACCTGACTCCCGGAGCGGCTGGATGTCCCTCGGCTCCAGGGGGGTTCCTCTCCCTTAGCATCCACCTAGCGGTGCATCCCGGGCCGGGTCCGGTGCCCGAACGAAGCACATTACAGGCGCCTGGAGGTCTGGGGCCTAGCGATCCTCTACAGCAAACGGCAGCCATCTTGGTACACCCGGAGCAGGCCGCAGCCCTACGCCCGCACTTCTGAGGCTGAAAACCGCATACAGTTATACACCCCCTCTGAATTCTGCTCTCCCAGGCTTCGTGGGGCAACATTAGAACCAGAAAGGGCCTCCCCAGCCCCCTCAGCAAGGATTAACCCTCAGACGGAGCGGTTTTGGAACTACCTGAACCTACTGGGTCTTCCCTGCCACCGCTTTGCTTCACTTCTTCATCTACATCATATGAGGTTCGCAGGGTTCCTTGCTACAATTATTGCACCAGTGACCCCGGGACTCGCGGTGAGTGCGGCACATCCCCCCCCCCCCCCCGGCTGTAGACTGTTTCCTGGCACCCTAACCCCCCCGTTGGTTGTTCATTCCGGGGGGTGCCCCCTTCTACAGGCCACTTTGGAACCGGCTGCTGCCGGGTGGTTCTATCAATCAGGGGCACAGCAGCCCTCAGCTTTCCCAAGGACTGCCTAATGACATTGTGCTAATTGCTACTGCTTCGCTTCATAGCAACCCTACACAGTAGCAGCGCACGCACCTAGTTTTCAAATGTTTTTCTAAGACCCCAGATTAGCTCCGCTCGGGACTTCAATCTATCTCAGAGGTATTCCTGTACCACGTTTCACCTCATCCACAATTTTTTTTTTCCTCCTGACCTCATCTTCTAACCCGCTGAGCCTTAGTGTATGCCGTCTAAAAAAAAGAAGGCACGGAGCACCGCCCAAAAGACTCTCACACAATACCTTCTCCGCTCTCAAGAACATTCTAGCATGGAGCGTGAGGGGTCGGTTGATGGGCGCCTCTCCCCGGACCCGGCCTCCCCGCCTCGCTTATTGGGCCCTACCTCTCCTGCTCCTTTGTCGGATAAAAGAACTTCCAGTGCCCTCTCAAAAGCGGACCTAGAGGACAGTCTGGACTCCATGTACAATAGATTGGCATCCAAGTTTCAATCAGAACTTCAGAAAACTTCTCATGCACTTTCACAGGAAATCTCGGCCCTTGGAGCAAGGACTGAAAGGCTAGAGACTAAACATGACGAGTTGGCAATAGCTCATAATGACCTCAGCCGGGAACACGAAGCCCTTTCCTCCACGGTCCAACTTCTACAGTCTCAAATAGAAGACCTCGACAACAGAAATAGACGTAACAATCTGCGTATCCGTGGCATCCCGGAGTCCGAATCTGAGCTTATTCCGGTAGTCATCCGGTTGTTTAAGTCCTTGCTCCCTGAGCATGAAGCCACTATGTTCAAATGTGATCGGATACATAGAGCTCTGCGCCCCAAACCCCCGGAGGACAAACCCCCCAGGGACATCATTCTCTGCATGAAGGACTTTCTGGTCAAGGAGGAGATTTTGAGAGCAGCTCGTAACAAACAGAGGATCACTCTCGATGACAAAGTTATCCAAATTTTCCCAGATATCGCACCTGCGACCTTGGAGCGTAGAAGGAACCTAAAGGAGATAACCACTGTCCTGCAGTCGGCCCGCATCAGGTACCGCTGGGGGTTCCCATTTCGTCTTGTGATTCCACATAACGGCTCGACATACTCTGCTACCTCGGTCCTGGAGGGTCAGGAGATCCTGGTGAAGCTGGGACTTTTGGACGCCTCGGCGGTTCGCAGACTGCCCTCCACTCCCAGAGCTACACCTATTTGGCAAACCCCTCCGACCAGAAGAGACAGACGTAGAATCAGATATGGTGCAGATGATCGGGTGGAAGATAGTCCTCGATGATGTTGTTTTGCTCTCCTTTATCTGAAGGCTCAGACTGTGGTTTGCTATAAGTTCTCAATGGCTGTTTATATGCTGCTCGTGTTTATCACTTCAAAATATTTTATTTTATATTAAAGGCACTTACATACGTAAAACAGTACACAAACTAGCAGTAGCAGGGAGGGCCTGCTGTCACAATGTAAGTAAAAAAAAACATGAGACATTAGTGAAAAACAGACAATATCAAGTGTGTACAGTCGGCAAGCCCTTCCTTATCGAGGGGCTACATCAATAAGAGGTAAACGGAGGGTGTCCCCCCCGGGAGAGCCCCCCAGGTAGAACTATTAGGGTAACTCCCAGGAGCCCCCATCCCGACACCCCTAATAGGGAACTTGCTGTGCCAGGATGAGGGAGTGTCCTCCCAGGCCCCTCCCTCGCAGAGGGGAAAAACAGTCGGGGGATCGTCTGCCGTGGGTACCGCAACATTAAATTGGACTGTATGGTAAACTTGTCAATTACAGCTCTGTTGAGCAAACCAAAATCTTAGAACAACTAGAAGGACAGAGAAGAGAAGAAAGGAGAAGAAGAGGAGAGCAGAGGGGTCGGGGGAGGTAAGCTATGTCCTGAAAGGGTGAAAGGATATAGCGAGGGAATGTTTCACAATCAATGTAAGGATGGGTGCTTTAGGGGTGAGGTCTGGTTCCTAGGGGAGGGCCTGGGGGTACCCCCGGCAGCAGAGAGATTCCCATGTAACGGGCCCAAGGGTCCCACACCTTTCGGAATTTAGGTGTGGTGTCTGACAGAATACCTGATAGTTTTTCTTGGGACATTATCCACGATATCTTCCTCTTAACTGCGAGGAAGGAGGGTTTGGGTTGCTTCCATGCGGAGGCAATCGCAATTTTGGCTCCTAATAGAATAAAATAAGTTAGTTTCTGAATGTTACCAGACATCAAAGGAATCGGGGTATTGAGTAACGCAACCTCTGGAGTTCTCGAAACCCGGCAGCCTGTGACTAAGTAAATCAAGTTGAATATTTTAGTCCAGAACGAACGGAGTCTAGGGCATTCCCACCAGATGTGGATCATGGAGCCACGAAGTTGGCACCCCCTGAAACATAAGGGATTAGCCGTGGGATATATTCTGGCTAGCCTTACTGGAGTGAGGTACCACCTGGTTATCAATTTGATGCTAGCCTCCATTAGTGAGGTGTTCTGGATCCCACGAAAGGATCTGGCTAAGGCCAGCTGCCAGGATTCGAGACTCCCAGAGGTCTGGAGATCAGATTCCCAAGCCGTCATATAGGGGGATTTACCCATTGGGGAAGTGAGAGCCGTGTAGATCACTGAAATACCACCCCTCTGCTCCCCGACTCCACCACACCAGGCTTCATATTCAGTAAAGGGGGGAGGAAGGGGTTTGTTTTTCCAAAGTGAGTTTAGGTAGTGAGATATTTGGTGGAAGCGGAACCTCTCTGTGTTTGGAAGCTCTAAGTGTTCGATACAATAAGCTAGGGAAATCGGACCCCTGGAATTAAAAAAGTGACCTATCCGGTATAGTCCCTTGTCCAACCACCATCTGAATGCCTCAATGTTCAGACCGGGGGGGAAGTCATGATTACGGAACATGTGAGCAAGGGGTCTTATAGTGGAGACTAGGGAAGGCTCTTTGCGAAGGCCGTCCCATAGGGCACAGGAGTGAGAAAGGGATGGGGACATGATGGGCGGCCTGGCTTTGGGCGGGCACCATAATAAAAAATCTAGTGTATAGGAGGGTACCGCACAGCGTTCTATGGACTGCCAGTCCGGTTTCTCATATTTGGAGTAGATCGAGGAGAGTTGGGCTAGGCGAGCTGCAAGGTAGTATTTGTGGAGGTTAGGCAGACCCAGCCCCCCTCTGCGTCTATGCAGGAAGAGCGTGTTTTGCGGTAGACGGTATCCCTTATTACCCCAAATATATTTCAGTATTTTGCTTTGCAGAGAGCAAAGGTGGTCCTTCCGAACTGGTATTGGCAGGGCTCGAAAGTAGTAAAGGATTTTGGGGAGAAAGGTCATTTTTATGGAGTTAATCCGGCCAAGCCAGGATAATTCATGTTTAGACCATGAGGAGAGGTCGGTTTCCAGCTGTCTGTATAATTTGGGGTAATTGTGGGCATATAGCATCTCTATTTTAGGTGTGAGGGAGATACCCAAGTATTGGATGGCAGTGTCACTCCATTGGAACGGAAAGGATTGTTTGAGAGAGAGGACTTGGTGAGTGGGGAGAGAAACATTCAACGCCACAGACTTGGAGTAATTAACCCTCAAGCCTGAGACCTTGGCAAAGTCGTCCAATACCCGGGATAAGTTGGGTAGGGTTGTGAGGGGGGAAGTGAGGAACAACAGTATGTCGTCCGCGAAGAGTCCACATTTGTGCGTTTGACTACCGCATTGGACACCTCTAATGTCCATATTGTGGCGGACTGCGATCGCCAGTGTTTCAATGGCTATTGCAAATATGAGGGGGGATAGGGGGCACCCCTGTCTGGTCCCCCTGGTGATGGGAATTGGCTCAGAAAGGTATCCCTGCATTCGAATTTGGGCCCTCGGCTGGGAGTATAAGGCCTGTAATAAGCCAAGGAAGCGAGCCCCAAATCCCCACCTGTCAAAGAGCTGGAAGATGTACTGCCATGAGACCGAGTCGAAAGCCTTTTGAATATCTAAGGAAAGGAGGAAGCCAGATTGTCCGGATCCCCCTTCCCAATTAGACTGCAAAATGGAGATAATGTCGATCGCCCTCCGAATTTGATCAGGTCCCTGTCTGCCGGGAATAAAACCAACTTGATCCTTGTGGACATAGCGTCCAATAAAGGAGGCTAGCCTATTGGCCATAACTTTCGTAAGAATTTTGAGATCATTATTAATAAGGGAAATCGGTCTGTAGTTGCTGACATCTTCCAAGTTCTTGCCAGGTTTGGGGATGACCGTGATATACGCCGTGTTAAGGTGGGGATCCAGGGGGTCTCCATTAGCTTTATGGTTACCGAGATTGGCCAGGTGGGGAGCTAGCGTGTTGGCAAAGGCTTTATAGTAAGGGATCGAAAGGCCGTCGGGACCAGGGGCGGAGCTTTTTTTAAGAGTCTTAATGACTTCCAGTATTTCCTCTGTCTGGAAGGGGGCTTCCATAACTTGTTTGTGAACGTCCGATAAGACCGGGATGGGCAGACCCTCCAAAAACTTTGGGAGGAGGTTATCTTTGGGGGGTGGGGAGCTACTGTAGAGAGAGGTGTAGAATTTCTGAAAGGCATTCAGAACTGTGACCGGATTAGACGAGGGCGGGAGTCCCGCGCTTCTGATCCGAGGGAGGGTGCTCAGCTTGGTTCTAGGGGAGAGTCTATTGGCCAGGAGAGTGCCTATTTTATCCGCCTGTGAGTAAAATTTGTGGCCAGCCCACCTAACTGATTTTTCAGCTTTCGTGGTGAGGGCGAGATTTAGTTCTAAGCGAGTCCTGTCTAGTATGGCCGTGGGGGTACGGAGGGGGTCCTTTTTGTGAAGAGCTCTGAGTTTAGAGTATTCCTCTTCTAGCTTCAGGATGGTTGATTGCCTTTCCCGTTTTATTTGAGAACCCAGTTGCATGAATTTTCCCCTAATGTAAGCTTTGTGCGCCGCCCACAGGGTCTCGGGGGAGACATCAGGAGTCGCATTAATAGAAAAATATTCCTTCAATGCTTTGTCGAGATCTATAACTCGTGATGGCTCCGAAAGGAGGGATTCATTTAACCTCCAATGCCTAGTATGTCTCCCACTCGAGCCCCCCAGGGCCGTCACAATTACAAGAGAGTGATCTGAGATCACTGTGTCAGTGATGGAGGCTTTGAGCATCCTGGGGAGGAGCGAGGAGGGGACAAGTATGTGGTCTATGCGTGCATATGATTGGTGAGGCGCTGAGAAGTGAGTGTAGTCTCTCTTTGTGGGGTTTAATTCCCGCCAGACATCGGATAGCCCATGAGCGTGTAGCAATTTGGCAATCCGTAAGCTTGCCTTTGTGGGCCTGGTTAAGCGGGGACGTGAGGGGGAGGATTTATCAAGTCCTTGATCAAAGGCGACGTTAGAGTCTCCTCCGACAATAACCGTCCCCTCTAAAAGAGGTGCTAAAATACGTAGCATGGATTCGAAAAATTTGGCCTGACCCGTGTTCGGGGCATAGTAGGAGACCAAGGAGTACAGTTGGTCCCCCACAGTGCCCTTTACAAGTAAAAATCTGCCCTCCGGATCCGCTTTTTCAAAACTCTTATTGAATTTGCATGTTTTGGCCATCAAAATGGCCACCCCCTTGGTCTTGGATTCCGCGTTGGCTAAGAAGAACTGAGGGAAGTGGGCATGTAGGTACTTGGGACTATACCGGATAGGAAAGTGGGTTTCCTGAAGCAGAATTATATCTAGTTTCAGGGATTTGTAGTAATCGAGGGCTTTTCTCCGTTTGATGGGGGAATTAAGACCCTGAATGTTGTGGGAGGCTATCTTAAGCCTAGCAGCCTGTGGATCAGCCATGGAGCAGAGGGGGAGCCCAGCATCTGAAAACGACCTCACTTACCCAATCTATAGCTGGGTTCTTGGTAAGGGCATTGAGATCGGTGGCCCGAGGATGTCTCCCAGGATACCATGTCGACTGGGTTGGCTCAGCCCAACCTGAGGAGAAAAAAAATAGTGTCATGCAAACATTCAACGGGGGAAGCTTACCATCAAGGGGGAAGAGAAGGGGAGAGAGGGCAAGGAAAGAAAGGGTTCCTGAGAAGAGAAAGAGGAGATCAGGGCAGGAGACACCCCCCGAAATCCCAAGCAAACACAATGAAGACAACCGACCCATAAGGTCAGGAGTCCCGACCCTCAGACGCCTGGGATAGGCCGAGGGAGGGAGAGTTACACATGTGGTCCCTCGCGGAACTGGGGACCCCTAGTCGGGTAACTACCCGAACTGTGAAATCAACTTTAAATAGCAATAACATAAAAGCTGCAATATACATAAAAAGGAACTTTTCTTTTGAGGCACGGCTAAACATAATGCCTAGAAGACACTGGGGCTAAGAAATGAACGCTGTTCTTAAGGCATAAGGAAGGATGGTACATCCAGGGGGGGTGCTGAGGAATGCAGCCCCCTGGGAAATCCTCAAAGCAACCTTGGGGCCCATTTCGAGGGTATGTAAACAAAAAAAATATATGCGGGGTTACGGGCAGTCCAGTAGATGGACAAAGTACTGCATAGCGTCCCGGATTATTGGAGGCAATGGGGATAAGGGTAGAACAAGGGTAGCACAAGTCCTAGGCAAGGGGAGGGCAAGAAGGGTTGGAGGGCCAAACTTTCCAAGTTTGGGGAGCAGTCCTCCGGCCCTCTCCAGGACCTCGGACGGTCAGTCACAAAATGGAGAGATTGGTAATGGGACTGGAAGTTGCTCAGGTGGGTGCATTATCCTTGACCTTCTTGGCTCTTCCGGAGGTCCATAACGGGGATTGTGGGCTGTTAGGAGTGGGTCGTTTGTTAGATCCCTGACTAGGGTTAGAAGTGTCCATGTCAGCTTCTTGAGAGATGATTTTCAGCTTGGTGAGGAGCTTTTCCCCCTCGGGAAAAGTGGAGAAGGCAAAAGACTTCCCTTTGTCCGTGAACCTGACCGCAAAAGGGAATGCCCATTTGTATTTTATGTCTTTGTGGGACATTGCAAGCAAGAGGGGTTTTAGAGCTCTTCGTCTCTGTATCGTGGAGGGGGAGAGGTCCGCAAAGATCTGAACCTGGTGTCCCTGGTAATTGACGTGTTGCAGGGATCTGGCTCTCTTCATGAATTCTTCTTTCACCGAGAAGTGATGTGGCTTGGCCAGAACATCTCGCGGGGTGCCATCCTTCCTAGGGGGGCCGAGGGTTCTATGGACCCGGTCAAGTTCAAGCTTGGTAGCTGGGATGTCTGGGATTAGCTGTTGAATGAGGTCTTGCACCGCCCTGGACACATCAGTTATTGATTCTGGAAGCCCGCGAATTCTGACGTTATATCTGCGTGACCTATTTTCGAGGTCATCTATACGGGCCATGGCTATGTCCAATTGCTCCTGTACTGAGTAGATGTGTCTGGAGTTTTGGATGGATCTGGCTATGGTATCCTCCATTTTATGTTCGATCGTTTCGATCCGGGAGCCTAGGTTAATAAAATCAGCTTTCAATTCCCCCGTGATTTGCAAGGCAGTTTGGGAGAGGCCCCTCTCTAATAATTCAGAGAATTTGCCAAACAGGGCATCCATGTGGGAGACTGGGTCTGAATGAGCAGCCTCGTGGGGGGCCATGGCGGTCTGGGTAACTCTGTAGGTCCCCGCTGGGGAGGGAGAGAACTCCTGGATGGTGCGTTCCAGCAGAGAGACCGTGGAGGCCGGGGACGGTGTGGCATCCTTGGGGAGACCCCTGGGGTTGCCTGGGGTGGCGTGGAGAGGAGGAAAGTCTGTATCTGACCTGAAATCCACTGTGCCTGCGGATCTGTGATCCTGAGACAGGAGCTGTGCTGCGGTGGCCATCTTGGATTTCTCCCTCACGTCCAATGAAGCGAACAGCGGGCCGAGATTGCGTTTAGCCAGTCCACCGGTCATTCAGAAATGTGCCCCAACACTTCGGGATTCCGCCCCTATAACTCGGGAAGCGGAAGGGTAGCCGTGCCGTGCGGTAGGGGTTCCGTTGTTCCGCGAGGCAGCGGAGCTTTAGATGATCGCGGCCATCTTGGAAGCCTCGCGCATGCGCACTCCTGCTGCTCGTGTTTATATGGTACAGGGTAGTGTGTGTTTAAGTTTCTGGTTTTATACTGTTTCCCCCTCTTAGCTCCGGCTTGCTCCACGCCTCAGTCCTATCGGGCGACGGTGGAGCTTGTCGGAGTGAGGGGCCTTCTGTGTCCTAGGTTTTTCCTACCCAACCCACCAGCCATTTACAAGTCCCTAGGAGCTGTTATATGGCTCCCCTTTCCAGTGGTCGGTTGCTTCTTTGGTGGGCACCCCCTACCATTGCGCAACCCTACTGGGCACGAGACCTTGTTGTCTCGGTGTTTGATTGTTCTTTTGGTGTGGCTATGTTTCCCCACACGCTATTATACTTAGCTTTAATGTTGGGCCCCAGACCCTTCTTGGGCTTTGGGCCTTTTCCTTTTGATGCATATTCCCTTCTTTTATGTCTTTTGATCTTCTCCCTTCTAGGTCGATCATATTCCTTGTTCTATGCTCTTACAATCACTCAGACGCCTTTTATACTCAAGATTGGTATTTTCTCTATACACTGGTTTTTATTGCACTGTGTCTTATTTTTCTATTGTCCCGCAGAGGATATGAGGGTCCCCCTGCGTCTCTGGCGCCTGTTGGACGAGTATCCCCCGAGAGTTTCCCTTTCTCCCCCTGCCACCATATCTGACCTCTCCACTATAGTTGTCCTTTTTTATTCGCCATGGCAATAACTTGTGTTTCCCATAATGTCAAGGGATTTAATTCACCATCTAAAAGGCGCAAAGCCTTCTCCTTTTATAAAAGCCTTGGAGCTAAAATCCTTCTACTCCAAGAAACGCATTTCTCCCGCTCCTCTCACCCTAAATTTTTCCATAAGGACTTCCCTCAAGCCTTTTACTCGCTCCACTCGTCCAAGACCAGGGGTGCCGCCATTCTCCTTCACTCCTCCCTCCCGATGGAGGTCAAGCATATATTTAGAGACCCCGAGAGCCGCTATGTTATTATTCAGGGTGTGGTCCACAACAGAGAACTTACTATTGCTAGTATTTACGCACCCAATGAAGGTTCGGCCACGTTCTTTGGGTCATTTTTTGAGAAAATTGCTCAATATCACTCCCCTCACTTAATCGTAGGTGGTGATTTTAATTCAGTTGCCAACGCCACTCTCGACCGTTCATCAACACCAATCTCTTCTAGAGCTTTCCCGAAATCGCTCTCCAGGGGCCTACGGGAACTGCAACTCACTGACACCTGGAGAGCTCACAACATAGGCTGCAGGGAGTACACTTTCTTCTCCCACCCACATAACAGTTATGCGAGGTTAGACTACATTTACTCCACTCCAATTATTCTTGCTATCTCGGTGGAGGCCTCCATCCACCCCTGTGTTTGGTCCGATCATCAGGCAACTTCCTTTACTACAGGGTTTATTCGGCTCGCTCCCACGACTCACTCCTGGAGATTGAATGAATCCCTTCTCTCGGACTCAGGGGTGGAAGCCCAGGTAGCTCAATCTCTGGAGGAGTATTTCTCCTTGAATGCTCGCCCGGAAATGCAACCCTCGACCCTCTGGATGGCGCATAAAGCCGTCATCAGGGGACGACTTATTAGTCTTTCCGCAGCCCGGAATAGAGCTAATAGACTTAGGATAGTGGAACTAACCAGAGAATTGGATCACCTATACAAAGATGCATCCTCGTTGCACTTGGACTCGTCCAGGCGCACCATAGATCAGAAGCGCCTGGAACTCGACTCCTTGTTGTCCTCCAAGGTTGAGAAGACGCTATGCTGGGCCAAGGCTCGCAGTTTGCTATTCAACAACTCTGCCTCGACCTCGTTTGCTAGGAAGTTGTCTAGCACACTTCGACCGCCTCACGTCTACCGTCTATCTAATAGTGAGGGTTTTGTATCGTCACATCCCAAGGAGGTTCTCAAGATCTTTGAGCAATTCTACTCTAAACTCCTAGAGGCCCCCCACACCCTTCCTTCTCTTGCTGACCTATCCTGGTTGCAGGACATCCCTCTCCCAGCGCTCTCCTCCTCACAAGTGGAGGCGTTGAATGCCCCTTTTACTGTTCTGGAAATCTTAGGGGTTCTCAAGTCACTGAAGTTGGGTTCAGCCCCGGGTCCGGACGGCTTCTCAGCCCTCTATTACAAAAAATTCTCCATGATTTTAGCCCCCAGAATGATGCAACTTTTCAACTCGATTCTACTAGGTGGTAGCTTCCCAGAGGAAATGCTGTTAGCTAACATGTCACTGATCCCTAAACCCAATAAGAATCATAATTTACCTCAAAACTTTAGGCCAATTTCGGTAATAAATAATGATATCAAAGTATTTAGCAGAATCTTAGCTGACAGACTAGCAAAATTTATCCCTTCTCTAATTTCCCCCTTCCAGTCTGGGTTTATTCCACATCGTTTTATCACTGACAATATACGCCTTGCCTCCAATGTTATCCAAGATGCCAACCTATTCTCCCGTAAGCTCCTCCTGTTGAGTTTAGACATACAGAAGGCATTTGATAGTGTTACATGGAACTATTTAGACACACTTTTGCCCCTCATGGGCTTTCAGGGTAGCTTTCTAGCAGGATTCCAAGCCCTCTATAATAACCCTATGACTCGCATTAGGTTGCCCGGCTGTAACTCAGAATTCTTCCCCATAGGCAAGGGCACTAGACAGGGGTGTCCCCTTTCCCCTTTAATCTTTGCCCTAGCCCTGGAGCCCCTCGCAATTGCTCTCCTTAGACATCCTGATATTACTGGTTACACTAAGGGGTCCGAAACGTATAAATTTTGCATGTATGCAGATGATGTTTTGATGTTTATTACTAACCCTCATGTCTCTCTCCCCAATCTTTTCTTGACTCTGTCTCATTTTGCGAAAATCTCTGGCCTGTCCATTAATGTGTCTAAATCTGTAGCCCTCCCTATAGGCTTTACACCCAATGATTTGGCCCTTATTAAACAAAACTACTCATTTACTTGGGCCTCCACCCACATTTCTTATCTGGGGGTTGGTCTTCCCGGGAATTTCGGGGACCTCTTTGGGGTCAATTATCCCCCACTGATTAGCAAACTTAAAAACACCCTAAGAAGTTGGCTCTCTTTACGTATCCCCTTTATAGGTCGAATCACTGCCCTCAAAATGGTCATCCTACCCAGGTTGATATATCTATTTCGCTCTCTACCGGTTAAGCTCCCCAAGAGCTTTCTCCTTGACCTTCAGTCTCATTTCAATAGGTTTATTTGGAACAGTAGACCTCCCAGATTTGCGAGAGGGGTACTCTATAGATCTATGAAAAATGGTGGTCTGGGGGTACCTCAGATTTGGTTGTACTACCTTGCCTGTAGATTTACTCAGCAGGCACAGTGGTCGATCCCTAATTCTAAAGTTCCCTGGGTGAGGTTTGAGGGTGACTCGATCACTCCATTCTATCTCCCCGGCCTTATGTGGTCAACTAATCATCCCCTCCTGACTCTAACCACGCGCAATACTATAGTGGCAGATTGCCTCCAACTGTGGCACCGCTTCAAGCAGAGATACGACATCACCCTGGGGCGCTCTTTAGGGCCTCCTTCCTGGGTGACCCTAGGTTCCCCCCGGCTTATCTCCATCCTGAATCTTTTGACACTTGGGTCCGTTGTGGGCTTACCCAGTTGAAGGACTTTGTGATGGGCTCTGGCTTTGTTCAATTTTCGACTCTGCAGGCCCAGCACCAACTCCCGGACTCTGAATGCTATAGATACTTGCAGATCTGCCACTTCTTCCTCTCCCGGTACGGACTCCACCCTCGGGCACAGCTCACTGTCTTTGAGGACGTGTGTTTCAATTTCCCACGCCAAAAGGGATTGATCTCTCTGATATATAGGGCCCTTGAGGGACATTCGGAGTGCCAATCCCTTCGATATAGAGCTCGCTGGGAGGAGGAGTTGGCTCTGGAGACGGGAGTGGTGGATTGGGAAGAAGGTTGGAACAACATGCGCAAATGCACCAGATCCCTGACTGTTAGGGAGACGGCCATCAAGGTTCTCACTAGGTGGTACTACACCCCGGTACGTTTGCACCAGATTTATCCCCTCACATCCCCCAACTGTTTTAGAGGGTGCAATCATCCCGGCACCTTTGTACACATTTTTTGGGATTGTGACTTAATTCGCCCTGTCTGGCAAGAGGTCTTAAGGCTGGTGGATGGGTTCGCGGGCCGAACAATGTCCCTCTCTTATCACCACTGCCTTCTATTCCAGACCCCCCCGACACCCCTAAACATTTTATAAGACTAGTGCACTCTATCTGTGTTGCTGTACTGTGGACTATTGCTCTTCACTGGAAGTCCCCGTCTATACCTTTAGCACAGGTTCTCACTCGTATTGATCAGGTAATGCTGTCTGAGAAGATCTTTCACACTCTACATGACACTGAACACATCTATGACCTTAAATGGACCCCATGGTTCCTGTTTCGTTTACAGTAGTGATCGCACCTTAGGTTTTTCCTTTTGCCTCTCTTTTCTGTTTGCTTTTTCTCCTCTTTTTCCTTTGTTTCTCTCTGCTCTCCCTCCCCCTTCTCCCTGTCATGATCTTTCTTCATAATTGGGATATGATGGTCAGCTCGTTTAACTTGTCATTCTCGTTACTATTATGATTGATGGTTGGAATTTAAGACCCATACAGTATATCATTTATCTATGATTGGTCCTGCAAGGTTCTGTTATGTGTTTATTACCTTTTGGTAACCTGGTCTTCCAACATTTTAGGCCAATGTTGAAATATGATTCTTTTTGCTGACTTTGTATTTCTGTTAATAACTTTAATAAAACCCCTTTTGAAAACAAAAAAAAACCCTACGGCACCTGGTATTCCCAGGCGGTCTCCCATCCAGGTACTAACCAGGCCCAACCCTGCTTAGCATCCGAGATCAGACGAGATCGAGCGCATTCAGGGTGATATGGCAGTAGGCGATCTTGCACCCTACTTACAACTCTCTTGACAAAAGCCAAGGTGGTCACCTCGGGCAATCGAGAGGAAAAATATAGCAGGTCGTCAAAGCCAACAACATAATGGAAAAAAGCCTACGGCACCTGGTATTCCCAGGCGGTCTCCCATCTAGGTACTAACCAGGCCCGACCGTGCTTAGCATCCGAGATCAGATGAGATCGAGCAAATTCAGGGTGATGTGGCCGTAGGCGATCTTGCACCCTACTTACAACTCTCTTGACAAAAGCCAAGGTGGTCACCTTTGGGCAATCGAGAGGAAAAATACAGCAGGTCGCCAAAGCCAACAACATAACGGAAAAAAGCCTACGGCACCCGGTATTCCCAGGAGGTCTCCCATCCGGGTACTAAGCAGGCCCGACCCTGCTTAGCATCCGAGATCAGACGAGATCAAGCGCATTCAGGGTGATGTGGCCATAGGCGATCTTGCACCCTACTTAGAACTCTCTTGACAAAAGCCAAGGTGGTCACCTCGGGCAATCGAGAGGAAAAATACAGCAGGTCGCCAAAACCAACAACATAATGGAAAAAAGCCTACGGCACCTGGTATTCCCAGGCGGTCTCCCATCCAGGTACTAACCAGGCCCGACCCTGCTTAGCATCCGAGATCAGACAAGATTGAGCACATTCAGGGTGATGTGGTCGTAGGCGGTCTTGCACCCTACTTACAACTCTCTTGACAAAAGCCAAGGTGGTCACCTCGGGCAATCGAGAGGAAAAATACAGCAGGTCGCCAAAGCCAACAACATAATGGAAAAAAGGCTACGGCACCTGGTATTCCCAGGCGGTCTCCCATCTAGGTACTAACCAGGCCCGACCCTGCTTAGCATCCGAGATCAGACGAGATAAAGCAAATTCAGGTGATGTGGCCGTAGGCGATCTTGCACCCTACTTACAACTCTCTTGACAAAAGCCAAGGTGGTCACCACGGGCAATCGAGAGGAAAAATACAGCAGGTCGCCAAAGCCAACAACATAATGGAAAAAACCCTATGGCACCTGGTATTCCCAGGCGGTCTCCCATCCAGGTACTAACCAGGCACGACCCTGCTTAGCATCCGAGATCAGACGAGATCGAGCGCATGCAGGGTGATGTGGCCGTAGGCGATCTTGCACCCTACTTACAACTCTCTTGACAAAAGCCAAGGTGGCCACCTCGGGCAAGCGAGAGGAAAAATACAGCAGGTCACCAAAGCCAACAACATAATGGAAAAAAGCCTACGGCACATGGCATTCCCAGGCGGTCTCCCATCCAGGTACTAACCAGGCCCGACCCTGCTTAGCATCCGAGATCAGACGAGATCAAGCGCATTCATGGTGATGTGGCCATAGGCAATCTTGCACCCTACTTACAACTCTCTTGACAAAAGCCAAGGTGGTCACCTCGGGCAATCGAGAGGAAAAATACAGCAGGTCGCCAAAGCCAACAACATAATGGAAAAAAGCCTACGGCACCTGGAATTCCCAGGCGGTCTCCCATCCAGGTACTAACCAGGCCCGACCCTGCTTAGCATCCGAAATCAGACGAGATCGAGCACATTCAGTGTGATGTGACCGTAGGCGATCTTGCACCCTACTTACAACTCTCTTGACAAAAGCCAAGGTGGTCACCTCGGGCAACCAAGAGGAAAAATACAGCAGGTCGCCAAAGCCAACAACATAATGGAAAAAAGCATACGGCACCTGTTATTCCCAGGCGGTCTCCCATCCAGGTACTAACCACGCCCGACCCTGCTTAGCATCCGAGATCAGCCGAGATCGAGCGCATTCAGTGTGATGAGGCTGTAGGTGATCTTCCACCCTACTTACAACTCTCTTGACAAAAGCCAAGGTGGTCACCTCGGGCAATCGAGAGGAAAAATACAGCAGGTCGCCAAAGCCAACAACATAATGGAAAAAAGCCTACGGCACCTGGTATTCCCAGGCGGTCTCCCATCCAGGTACTAACCAGGCCCGACCCTGCTTAGCATCCAAGATCAGACGAGATCGAGCGCATTCAGGGTGATGTGGCCGTAGGCGAACTTACACCCTACTTACAACTCTCTTGACAAAAGCCAAGGTGGTCACCTCGGGCAATCGAGAGGAAAAATACAGCAGGTCGCCAAAGCCAACAACATAATGGAAAAAAGCCTACGGCACCTGGTATTCCCAGGCGGTCTCCCATCCAGGTACTAACCAGGCCCGACCCTGCTTAGCATCCGAGATCAGACGAGATCGAGCGCATTCAGGGTGATATGGCCGTAGGCGATCTTGCACCCTACTTACAACTCTCTTGACAAAAGCCAAGGTGGTCACCTCGGGCAATCGAGAGGAAAAATACAGCAGGTCGCCAAAGCCAACAACATAATGGAAAAGAGCCTATGGCACCTGGTATTCCCAGGCGGTCTCCCATCCAGGTTCTAACCAGGCCCGACCCTGCTTAGCATCCGAGATCAGATGAGATCGAGCGCATTCAGGGTGATGCAGCCGCAGGCGATCTTGCACCCTACTTACAACTCTCTTGACAAAAGCCAAGGTGGTCACCTCGGGCAATCGATAGGAAAAATACAGCAGGTCGCCAAAGCCAACAACATAATGGAAAAAAGCCTACGGCACCTGGTATTCCCAGGCGGTCTCCCATCCAGGTACTAACCAGGCCCGACCCTGCTTAGCATCCGAGATCAGACAAGATCGAGCACATTCAGGGTGATGTGGCTGTAGGCGATCTTGCACCCTACTTACAACTCTCTTGACAAAAGCCAAGGTGGTCACCTCGGGCAATCGAGAGGAAAAATACAGCAGGTCGCCAAAGCCAACAACATAATGGAAAAAAGCCTACGGCACCTGGTATTCCCAGGCGGTCTCCCATCCAGGTACTAACCAGGCCCGACCCTGCTTAGCATCCGAGATCAGACGAGATCGAGCGCATTCAGGGTGATATGGCCGTAAGCGATCTTGCACCCTACTTATAACTCTCTTGACAAAAGCCAAGGTGGTCACCTCGGGCAATCGAGAGGAAAAATACAGCAGGTCGCCAAAGCCAACAACATAATGGAAAAAAGCCTACGGCACCTGGTATTCCCAGGCGGTCTCCCATCCAGGTACTAACCAGGCCCGACCCTGCTTAGCATCCGAGATCAGACGAGATCGAGCGCATTCAGGGTGATGTGGCCATAGTCGATCTTGCACCCTACTTACAACTCTCTTGACAAAAGCCAAGGTGGTCACCTCGGGCAATCGAGAGGAAAAATACAGCAGGTCGCCAAAGCCAACAACATAATGGAAAAAAGCCTATGGCACGTGGTATTCCCAGGCGGTCTCCGATCCAGGTACTAACCAGGCCTGACCCTGCTTAGCATCCGAGATCAGACGAGATCGAGCGCATTCAGGGTGATGCAGCCGCAGGCGATCTTGCACCCTACTTACAACTCTCTTGACAAAAGCCAAGGTGGTCACCTCGGGCAATCGAGAGGAAAAATACTGCAGGTCGCCAAAGCCAACAACATAATGGAAAAAAGCCTACGGCACCTGGTATTCCCAGGCGGTCTCCCATCCAGGTACTAACCTGGGTCGACCCTGCTTAGCATCCGAGATCAGACGAGATCAAGCGCATTCAGGGTGATGTGGCCGAAGGCGATCTTGCACCATACTTACAACTCTCTTGACAAAAGCCAAGGTGGTCACCTCGGGCAATCGAGAGGAAAAATACAGCAGGTCGCCAAAGCCAACAACATAATGGAAAAAAGCCTACGGCACCTGGTATTCCCAGGCGGTCTCCCATCCAGGTACTAACCAGGCCCGACCCTGCTTATCATCCGAGATCAGACGAGATCAAGCGCATTCAGGGTGATGTGGCCGTTGGCGATCTTGCACCCTACTTACAACTCTCTTGACAAAAGCCAAGGTGGTAACCTCGGGCAATCGAGAGGAAAAATACAGCAGGTCGCCAAAGCCAACAACATAATGGAAAAAAGCCTACGGTACCTGGTATTCCCAGGCGGTCTCCCATCCAGGTAATAACCAGGCCCGACCCTGCTTAGCATTCGAGATCAGACGAGATCGAGCGCATTCAGGGTGATGTGGCTGTAGGCGATCTTGCACTCTACTTACAACTCTCTTGACAAAAGCCAAGGTGGTCACCTCGGGCAATCGAGAGGAAAAATACAGCAGGTCGCCAAAGCCAACAACATAATGGAAAAAAGCCTACGGCACCTGGTATTCCCAGGCGGTCTCCCATCCAGGTACTAACCAGGCCCGACCCTGCTTATCATCCGAGATCAAGCACATTCAGGGTGATGCGGCTGTAGGCGATTTTGAACCCTACTTACAACTCTCTTGACAACAGCCAAGGTGGTAACCTCGGGCAATCGAGAGGAAAAATACAGCAGGTCGCCAAAGCCAACAACATAATGGAAAAAAGCCTATGGCACCTGGTATTCCCAGGCGGTCTCCCATCCAGGTACTAACCAGGCCCGACCCTGCTTAGCATCCGAGATCAGACGAGATCGAGCGCATTCAGGGTGATGTGGCCGTAGGCAATCTTGCACCCTACTTACAACTCTCTTGACAAAAGCCAAAGTGGTCACCTCGGGCAATCGAGAGGAAAAATACAGCAGGTCGCCAAAGCCAACAACATAATGGAAAAAAGCCTACGGCACCTGGTATTCCCAGCTGGTCTCCCATCCAGGTACTAACCAGGCCCGACCCTGCTTAGCATCCAAGATCAGACGAGATTGAGCGCATTCAGGGTGATGTGGCCGTAGGCAATCTTGCACCCTACTTACAACTCTCTTGACAAAAGCCAAAGTGGTCACCTCGGGTAATCGAGAGGAAAAATACAGCAGGTCGCCAAAGCCAACAACATAATGGAAAAAAGCCTACGGCACCTGGTATTCCCAGGCGGTCTCCCGTCCAGGTACTAACCAGGCCCGACCCTGCTTAGCATCCGAGATCAGACGAGATCGAGCGCATTCAGAGTGATGCGGCTGTAGGCGATTTTGAACCCTACTTACAATTCTCTTGACAAAAGCCAAGGTGGTCACCTCAGGCAATCGAGAGGAAAAATACAGCAGGTCGCCAAAGCCAACAACATAATGGAAAAAAGCCTACGGCACCTGGTATTCCCAGGCGGTCTGCCATCCAGGTACTAACCAGGCCCGACCCTGCTTAGCATCCGAGATCAGACGAGATCAAGCGCATTCAGGGTGATGTGGCCGTAGGCGATCTTGCACGCTACTTACAACTCTCTTGACAAAAGCCAAGGTGGTCACCTCGGGCAATCGAGAGGAAAAATACAGCAGGTCGCCAAAGCCAACAACATAATGGAAAAAAGCCTACGGCACCTGGTATTCCCAGGCGGTCTCCCATCCAGGTACTAACCAGGCCCGACCCTGCTTAGCATCCGAGATCAGACGAGATCGAGCGCATTCAGGATGATGTGGCCGAAGGCGATCTGGCACCCTACTTACAACTCTCTTGACAAAAGCCAAGGTGGTCACCTCGGGCAATCGAGAGGAAAAATACAGCAGGTCGCCAAAGCCAACAACATAATGGAAAAAAGCCTACGGCACCTGGTATTCCCAGGCGGTCTCCCATCCAGGTACTAACCAGGCGCGACCCTGCTTAGCATCCAAGATCAGACGAGATCGAGCGCATTCAGGTTGATGTGGCCGTAGGCGATCTTTGCACCCTACTTACAACTCTCTTGACAAAAGCCAAGGTGGTCACCTCGGGTAATAGAGAGGATAAATACAGCAGGTCGCCAAAGCCAACAACATAATGGAAAAAAGCCTACGGCACCTGGTATTCGCAGGCGGTCTCCCATCCAGGTACTAACCAGGCCCGACCCTGCTTAGCATCCGAGATCAGAAGAGATCAAGCGCATTCAGGGTGATGTGGCCATAGGCAATCTTGCACCCTACTTACAACTCTCTTGACAAAAGCCAAGGTGGTCACCTCGGGCAATCAAGAGGAAAAATACAGCAGGTCGCCAAAGCCAACAACATAATGGAAAAAAGCCAACGGCACATGGTATTCCCAGGCGGTCTCCCATCCAGGTACTAACCAGGCCCGACCCTGCTTAGCATCCAAGATCAGACGAGATTGAGCGCATTCAGGGTGATGTGGCCGAAGGCGATCTTGCACCATACTTACAACTCTCTTGACAAAAGCCAAGGTGGTCACCTCGGGCAATCGAGAGGAAAAATACAGCAGGTCGCCAAAGCCAACAACATAATGGAAAAAAGCCTACGGCACCTGGTATTCCCAGGCGGTCTCCCATCCAGGTACTAACCAGGCCCGACCCTGCTTATCATCCGAGATCAGACGAGATCAAGCGCATTCAGGGTGATGTGGCCGTTGGCGATCTTGCACCCTACTTACAACTCTCTTGACAAAAGCCAAGGTGGTCACCTCGGGCAATCGAGAGGAAAAATACAGCAGGTCGCCAAAGCCAACAATATAATGGAAAAAAGCCTAAGGCACCTGGTATTCCCAGGCGATCTCCCATCCAGGTACTAACCAGGCCCGACCCTGCTTAGCATCCGAGATCAGACGAGATCGAGCGCATTCAGGGTGATGTGGCTGTAGGCGATCTTGCACCCTACTTACAACTCTCTTGACAAAAGCCAAGGTGGTCACCTCGGGCAATTGAGAGGAAAAATACAGCAGGTCGCCAAAGCCAACAACATAATGGAAAAAAGCCTACGGCACCTGGTATTCCCAGGCGGTCTCCCATCCAGGTACTAACCAGGCCCGACCCTGCTTAGCGTCCGAGATCAGACGAAATCGAGCGCATTCAGGGTGATGTGGCCGTAGGCAATCTTGCACCCTACTTACAACTCTCTTGACAAAAGCCAAGGTGGTCACCTCGGGAAATCGAGAGGAAAAATACAGCAGGTCGCCAAAGCCAACAACATAATGGAAAAAAGCCTGCGGCACCCGGTATTCCCAGGCGGTCTCCCATCCAGGTACTAACCAGGCCCGACCCTGCTTAGCATCCGAGATCAGATGAGATCGAGCGCATACAGGGTGATGTAGCCGTAGGCAATCTTGCACCCTACTTACAACTCTCTTGACAAAAGCCAAGGTGGTCACCTCGGGCAATCGAGAGGAAAAATACAGCAGGTCGCCAAAGCCAACAACATAATGGAAAAAAGGCTACGGCACCTGGTATTCCCAGGCCGTCTCCCATCCAGGTACTAACCAGGCCCGACCCTGCTTAGCATCCGAGATCAGACGAGATCGAGCGCATTCAGGGTGATGTGGCTGTAGGCTATCTTGCACCCTACTTACAACTCTCTTGACAAAAGCCAAGGTGGTCACCTCGGGCTATGGAGAGGAAAAATACAGCAGGTCGCCAAAGCCAACAACATAATGGAAAAAAGCCTACGGCACCTGGTATTCCCAGGCGGTCTCCCATCCAGGTACTAACCAGGCCCGACCCTGCTTAACATCCGAGATCAGACGAGATCGAGCGCATTCAGGGTGATGTGGCCGTAGGTGAGCTTGCACCCTACTTACAACTCTCTTGACAAAAGCCAAGGTGGTCACCTCGGGCAATCAAGAGGAAAAATACAACAGGTCGCCAAAGCCAACAACATAATGGAAAAAAGCCTACGGCACCTGGTATTCCCAGGCGGTCTCCCATCCAGGTACTAACCAGGCCCGACCCTGCTTAGCATCCGAGATCAGACGAGATCGAGCGCATTCAGGGAGATGTGGCCGTAGGCGAGCTTGCACCCTACTTACAACTCTCTTGACAAAAGCCAAGGTGGTCACCTCGGGCAATCGAGAGGAAAAATAAAGCAGGTCGCCAAAGCCAACAACGTAATGGAAAAAAGCCTACGGCACCTGGTATTCCCAGGCGGTCTCCCATCCAGGTACTAACCAGGCCCGAACCTGCTTAGCATCCGAGATCAGACGAGATCGAGCGCATTCAGGGTGATGTGGCTGTAGGCGACCTTGCACCCTACTTACAACTCTCTTGACAAAAGCCAAGGTGGTCACCTCGGGCAATTGAGAGGAAAAATACAGCAGGTCGCCAAAGCCAACAACATAATGGAAAAAAGCCTACGGCACCTGGTATTCCCAGGGGGTCTCCCATCCAGGTACTAACCAGGCCCGACCTTGCTTAGCGTCCGAGATCAGACGAGATCGAGCGCATTCAGGGTGATGTGGCCGTAGGCAATCTTGCACCCTACTTACAACTCTCTTGACAAAAGCCAAGGTGGTCACCTCGGGCAATCGAGAAGAAAAATACAGCAGGTCGCCAAAGCCAACAACATAATGGAAAAAGGCCTGCGGCGCCCGGTATTCCCAGGCGGTCTCCCATCCAGGCCCGACCCTGCTTAGCATCCGAAATCAGATGAGATTGAGTGCATACAGGGTGATGTTGCCGTAGGCAATCCTGCACCCTACTTACAACTCTCTTGACAAAAGCCAAGGTGGTCACCTCGGGCAATCGAGAGGAAAAATACAGCAGGTCGCCAAAGCCAACAACATAATGGAAAAAAGGCTACGGCACCTGGTATTCCAAGGCGGTCTCCGATCCAGGTACTAACCAGGCCCGACCCGGCTTAGCATCCGAGATCAGACGAGATCGAGCGCATTTAGGGTGATGTGGCCGTAGGCGATCTTGCACCCTACTTACAACTCTCTTGACAAAAGCCAAGGTGGTCACCTCGGGCAATCGAGAGGAAAAATACAGCAGGTCGCTAAAGCCAACAACATAATAAAAAAAAGCCTACGGCACCTGGTATTCCCAGGCGGTCTCCCATCCAGGTACTAACCAGGCGCGACCCTGCTTAGCATCCGAGATCAGACGAGATCGAGCGCATTCAGGGTGATGTGGCCGTCGGCGATCTAGCACCCTACTTACAACTCTCTTGACAAAAGCCAAGGTGGTCACCTCGGGCAATCGAGAGGAAAAATACAGCAGGTCGCCAAAGCCAACAACATAATGGAAAAAAGCCTACGGCACCTGGTATTCCCAGGCGGTCTCCCATCCAGGTACTAACCAGGCCCGACCCTGCTTAGCATCCGAGATCAGACGAGATCGAGCGCATTCAGGGTGATGTGGCCGTAGGCAATCTTGCACCCTACTTACAACTCTCTTGACAAAAGCCAAGGTGGTCACCTCGGGCAATAGAGAGGAAAAATACAGCAGGTCGCCAAAGCCAACAACATAATGGAAAAAACCCTACGGCACCTGGTATTCCCAGGCGGTCTCCCATCCAGGTACTAACCAGGCCCGACCCTGCTTAGCATCCGAGATCAGACGCGATCGAGTGCATTCAGGGTGATGTGGCTGTAGGCGTTCTTGCATCCTACTTACAACTCTCTTGACAAAAGCCTAGGTGGTCACCTCGGGCAATCGAGAGGAAAAATACAGCAGGTCGCCAAAGCCAACAACATAATGGAAAAAAGCTTACGGCACCTGGTATTCCCAGGCGGTCTCCCATCCAGGTACTAACCAGGCCCGACCCTGCTTAGCATCCGAGATCAGACGAGATGGAGCGCATTCAGGGTGATGTGGCTGTAGGCGATTTTGCACCCTACTTACAACTCACTTGACAAAAGCCAAGGTGGTCACCTCGGGCAATCGAGAGGAAAAATACAGCAGGTCGCCAAAGCCAACAACATAATGGAAAAAAGCCTACGGCACCTGGTATTCCCAGGCGGTCTCCCATCCAGGTACTAACCAGGCCCGACCCTGCTTAGCATCCGAGATCAGACGAGATCGAGCGCATTCAGGGTGATGTGGCCGTAGGCGATCTTGCACCCTACTTACAACTCTCTTGACAAAAGCCAAGGTGGTCACCTCGGGCAATCGAGAGGAAAAATACAGCAGGTCGCCAAAGCCAACAACATAATGGAAAAAAGCCTACGGCACCTGGTATTCCCAGGCGGTCTCCCATCCAGGTACTAACCAGGCCCGATCCTGCTTAGCATCAGAGATCAGACGAGATCGAGCGCATTCAGGGTGATGTGGCCGTAGGCGATCTTGCACCCTACTTACAACTCTCTTGACAAAAGCCAAGGTGGTCACCTCGGGCAATCGAGAGGAAAAATACAGCAGGTCGCCAAAGCCAACAACATAATGGAAAAAAGCCTACGGCACCTGGTATTCCCAGGCGGTCTCCCATCCAGGTACTAACCAGGCCCGACCCTGCTTAGCATCCGAGATCAGACGAGATCGAGCGCATTCAGGGTGATGTGGCCGTAGGTGATCTTGCACCCTACTTACAACTCTCTAGACAAAAGCCAAGGTGGTCACCTCGGGCAATCGAGAGGAAAAATACAGCAGGTCGCCAAAGCCAACAACATAATGGAAAAAAGCCTACGGCACCTGGTATTCCCAGGCGGTTTCCCATCCAGGTACTAACCAGGCCCGACCATGCTTAGCATCCGAGATCAGACGAGAGCGAGCGCATTCTGGGTGATGTGGCCGTAGGCGATCTTGCACCCTACTTACAACTCTCTTGACAAAAGCCAAGGTGGTCACCTCGGGCAATCAAGAGGAAAAATACAGCAGGTCGCCAAAGCCAACAACATAATGGAAAAAAGCCTACGGCACATGGTATTCCCAGGCGGTCTCCCATCCAGGTACTAACCAGGCCCGACCCTGCTTAGCATCCGAGATCAGACGAGATCGAGCGCATTCAGGGTGATGTGGCCGTAGGCGATCTTGCACCCTACTTACAACTCTCTTGACAAAAGCCAAGGTGGTCACCTCGGGCAATCGAGAGGAAAAATACAGCAGGTCGCCAAAGCCAACAACATAATGGAAAAAAGCCTACGGCACCTGGTATTCCCAGGCGGTCTCCCATCCAGGTACTAACCAGGCCCGACCCTGCTTAGCATCCGAGATCAGACGCGATCGAGTGCATTCAGGGTGATGTGGCTGTAGGCGTTCTTGCATCCTACTTACAACTCTCTTGACAAAAGCCAAGGTGGTCACCTCGGGCAATCGAGAGGAAAAATACAGCAGGTCGCCAAAGCCAACAACATAATGGAAAAAAGCTTACGGCACCTGGTATTCCCAGGCGGTCTCCCATCCAGGTACTAACCAGGCCCGACCCTGCTTAGCATCCGAGATCAGACGAGATGGAGCGCATTCAGGGTGATGTGGCTGTAGGCGATTTAGCACCCTACTTACAACTCACTTGACAAAAGCCAAGGTGGTCACCTCGGGCTATGGAGAGGAAAAATACAGCAGGTCTCCAAAGCCAACAACATAATCGAAAAAAGCCTACGGCACCTGGTATTCCCAGGCGGTCTCCCATCCAGGTACTAACCAGGCCCGACCCTGCTTAACATCCGAGATCAGACAAGATCGAGCGCATTAAGGGTGATGTGGCCGTAGGCGATCTTGCACCCTACTTACAACTCTCTTGACAAAAGCCAAGGTAGTCACCTCGGGCAATCAAGAGGAAAAATACAACAGGTCGCCAAAGCCAACAACATAATGGAAAAAAGCCTACGGCACCTGGTATTCCCAGGCGGTCTCCCATCCAGGTACAAACCAGGCCTGACCCTGCTTAGCATCCAAGATCAGACGAGATCAAGCGCATTCAGGGTGATGTGGCCGTAGGTGATCTTACACCCTACTTACAACTCTCTTGACAAAAGCCAAGGTGGTCACCTCGGGCAATCGAGAGGAAAAATACAGCAGGTCGCCAAAGCCAACAACATAATGGAAAAAAAGCCTATGGCACCTGGTTTTCCCATGCGGTCTCCCATCCAGGTACTAACCAGGCCCGACCCTGCTTAGCATCCGAGATCAGACAAGATTGAGCGCATTCATGGTGATGTGGCCGTAGGCGATCTTGCACCCTACTTACAACTCTCTTGACAAAAGCCAAGGTGGTCACCTCGGGCAATCGAGAGGAAAAATACAGCAGGTCGCCAAAGCCAACAACATAATGGAAAAAAGCCTACGGCACCTGGTATTCCCAGGCGGTCTCCCATCCAGGTACTAACCAGGCCCGACCCTGCTTAGCATCCGAGATCAGACGAGATCGAGCGCATTCAGGGTGATGTGGCCGTAGGCGATCTTGCACCCTACTTACATCTCTCTTGACAAAAGCCAAGGTGGTCACCTCGGGCAATCAAGAGGAAAAATACAGCAGGTCGCCAAAGCCAACAACATAATGGAAAAAAGCCTACGGCACCTGGTATTCCCAGGCGGTCTCCCCTCCAGGTACTAACCAGGCCCGACCCTGCTTAACATTCGAGATTAGACGAGATTGAGTGCATTCAGGGTGATGTGGCTGTAGGCGATCTTGCACCCTACTTACAACTCTCTTGACAAAAGCCAAGGTGGTCACCTCGGGCAATCGAGAGGAAAAATACAGCAGGTCGCCAAAGCCAACAATATAATGGAAAAAAGCCTAAAGCACCTGGTATTCCCAGGCGATCTCCCATCCAGGTACTAACCAGGCCCGACCCTGCTTAGCATCCGAGATCAGACGAGATCGAGCGCATTCAGGGTGATGTGGCTGTAGGCGATCTTGCACCCTACTTACAACTCTCTTGACAAAAGCCAAGGTGGTCACCTCGGGCAATTGAGAGGAAAAATACAGCAGGTCGCCAAAGCCAACAACATAATGGAAAAAAGCCTACGGCACCTGGTATTCCCAGGCGGTCTCCCATCCAGGTACTAACCAGGCCCGACCCTGCTTAGCGTCCGAGATCAGACGAAATCAAGCGCATTCAGGGTGATGTGGCCGTAGGCAATCTTGCACCCTACTTACAACTCTCTTGACAAAAGCCAAGGTGGTCACCTCGGGAAATCGAGAGGAAAAATACAGCAGGTCGCCAAAGCCAACAACATAATGGAAAAAAGCCTGCGGCACCCGGTATTGCCAGGCGGTCTCCCATCCAGGTACTAACCAGGCCCGACCCTGCTTAGCATCCGAGATTAGATGAGATCGAGCGCATACAGGGTGATGTAGCCGTAGGCAATCTTGCACCCTACTTACAACTCTCTTGACAAAAGCCAAGGTGGTCACCTCGGGCAATCGAGAGGAAAAATACAGCAGGTCGCCAAAGCCAACAACATAATGGAAAAAAGGCTACGGCACCTGGTATTCCCAGGCCGTCTCCCATCCAGGTACTAACCAGGCCCGACCCTGCTTAGCATCCGAGATCAGACGAGATCGAGCGCATTCAGGGTGATGTGGCTGTAGGCTATCTTGCACCCTACTTACAACTCTCTTGACAAAAGCCAAGGTGGTCACCTCGGGCTATGGAGAGGAAAAATACAGCAGGTCGCCAAAGCCAACAACATAATGGAAAAAAGCCTACGGCACCTGGTATTCCCAGGCGGTCTCCCATCCAGGTACTAACCAGGCCCGACCCTGCTTAACATCCGAGATCAGACGAGATCGAGCGCATTCAGGGTGATGTGGCCGTAGGCGAGCTTGCACCCTACTTACAACTCTCTTGACAAAAGCCAAGGTGGTCACCTCGGGCAATCAAGAGGAAAAATACAACAGGTCGCCAAAGCCAACAACATAATGGAAAAAAGCCTACGGCACCTGGTATTCCCAGGCGGTCTCCCATCCAGGTACTAACCAGGCCCGACCCTGCTTAGCATCCGAGATCAGACGAGATCGAGCGCATTCAGGGAGATGTGGCCGTAGGCGATCTTGCACCCTACTTACAACTCTCTTGACAAAAGCCAAGGTGGTCACCTCGGGCAATCGAGAGGAAAAATAAAGCAGGTCGCCAAAGCCAACAACGTAATGGAAAAAAGCCTACGGCACCTGGTATTCCCAGGCGGTCTCCCATCCAGGTACTAACCAGGCCCGAACCTGCTTAGCATCCGAGATCAGACGAGATCGAGCGCATTCAGGGTGATGTGGCTGTAGGCGACCTTGCACACTACTTACAACTCTCTTGACAAAAGCCAAGGTGGTCACCTCGGGCAATTGAGAGGAAAAATACAACAGGTCGCCAAAGCCAACAACATAATGGAAAAAAGCCTACGGCACCTGGTATTCCCAGGGGGTCTCCCATCCAGGTACTAACCAGGCCCGACCCTGCTTAGCGTCCGAGATCAGACGAGATCGAGCGCATTCAGGGTGATGTGGCCGTAGGCAATCTTGCACCCTACTTACAACTCTCTTGACAAAAGCCAAGGTGGTCACCTCGGGCAATCGAGAAGAAAAATACAGCAGGTCGCCAAAGCCAACAACATAATGGAAAAAGGCCTGCGGCGCCCGGTATTCCCAGGCGGTCTCCCATCCAGGCCCGACCCTGCTTAGCATCTGAAATCAGATGAGATTGAGTGCATACAGGGTGATGTTGCCATAGGCAATCCTGCACCCTACTTACAACTCTCTTGACAAAAGCCAAGGTGGTCACCTCGGGCAATCGAGAGGAAAAATACAGCAGGTCGCCAAAGCCAACAACATAATGGAAAAAAGGCTACGGCACCTGGTATTCCAAGGCGGTCTCCGATCCAGGTACTAACCAGGCCCGACCCGGCTTAGCATCCGAGATCAGACGAGATCGAGCGCATTTAGGGTGATGTGGCCGTAGGCGATCTTGCACCCTACTTACAACTCTCTTGACAAAAGCCAAGGTGGTCACCTCGGGCAATCGAGAGGAAAAATACAGCAGGTCGCTAAAGCCAACAACATAATAAAAAAAAGCCTACGGCACCTGGTATTCCCAGGCGGTCTCCCATCCAGGTACTAACCAGGCCCGACCCTGCTTAGCATCCGAGATCAGACGAGATCGAGCGCATTCAGGGTGATGTGGCCGTCGGCGATCTAGCACCCTACTTACAACTCTCTTGACAAAAGCCAAGGTGGTCACCTCGGGCAATCGAGAGGAAAAATACAGCAGGTCGCCAAAGCCAACAACATAATGGAAAAAATCCTACGGCACCTGGTATTCCCAGGCGGTCTCCCATCCAGGTACTAACCAGGCCCGACCCTGCTTAGCATCCGAGATCAGACGAGATCGAGCGCATTCAGGGTGATGTGGCCGTAGGCAATCTTGCACCCTACTTACAACTCTCTTGACAAAAGCCAAGGTGGTCACCTCGGGCAATAGAGAGGAAAAATACAGCAGGTCGCCAAAGCCAACAACATAATGGAAAAAACCCTACGGCACCTGGTATTCCCAGGCGGTCTCCCATCCAGGTACTAACCTGGCCCGACCCTGCTTAGCATCCGAGATCAGACGCGATCGAGTGCATTCAGGGTGATGTGGCTGTAGGCGTTCTTGCATCCTACTTACAACTCTCTTGACAAAAGCCAAGGTGGTCACCTCGGGCAATCAAGAGGAAAAATACAGCAGGTCGCCAAAGCCAACAACATAATGGAAGAAAGCCTACGGCACCTGGTATTCCCAGGCGGTCTCCCATCCAGGTACTAACCAGGCCCGACCCTGCTTGGCATCTGAGATCAGAGGAGATCGAGCGCATTCAGGGTGATGTGGCCGTAGGCAATCTTGCACCCTACTTACAACTCTCTTGACAAAAGCCAAGGTGTTCACCTCTGGCAATCGAGAGGAAAAATACAGCAGGTCGCCAAAGCCAACAACATAATGGAAAAAAGCCTACGGCACCTGGTATTCCCAGGCGGTCTCCCATCCAGGTACTAACCAGGGCCAACCCTGCTTAGCATCCGAGATCAGACGAGATTGAGCGCATTCAGGGTGATGTGGCCGTAGGCGACAATGCACTCTACTTACAACTCTCTTGACAAAAGCCAAGGTGGTCACCTCGGGCAATCAAGAGGAAAAATACAGCAGGTCGCCAAAGCCAACAACATAATGGAAAAAAGCCTACGGCACCTAGTATTCCCAGGCGGTCTCCCATCCAGGTACTAACCAGGCCCGACCCTGCTTAGCATCCGAGATCAGACGAGATCGAGCGCATTCAGGGTGATGTGGCCGTAGGTGATCTTGCACCCTACTTACAACTCTCTTGACAAAAGCCAAGGTGGTCACCTCGGGCAATCGAGAGGAAAAATACAGCAGGTCGCCAAAGCCAACAACATAATGGAAAAAAGCCTACGGCACCTGGTATTCCCAGGCGGTCTCCCATCCAGGTACTAACCAGGCCCGACCCTGCTTGGCATCCGAGATCAGACGAGATCGAGCGCATTCAGGGTGATGTGGCCGTAGGCAATCTTGCACCCTACTTACAACTCTCTTGACAAAAGCCAAGGTGGTCACCTCGGGCAATGGAGAGGAAAAATACAGCAGGTCGCCAAAGCCAACAACATAATGGAAAAAAGCCTACGGCATCTGGTATTCCCAGGTGGTCTCCCATCCAGGTACTAACCAGGGCCATCCCTGCTTAGCATCCGAGATCAGATGAGATCGAGCGCATTCAGGGTGATGTGGCCGTAGGCGATCTTGCACTCTACTTACAACTCTCTTGACAAAAGCCAAGGTGGTCACCTCGGGCAATCAAGAGGAAAAATACAGCAGGTCGCCAAAGCCAACAACATAATGAAAAAAAGCCTACGGCACCTGGTATTCCCAGGCGGTCTCCCATCCAGGTACTAACCAGGCCCGACCCTGCTTAGCATCCGAGATCAGACGAGATCGAGCGCATTCAGGGTGATGTGGCTGTAGGCGATCTTGCACCCTACTTACAACTCTCTTGACAAAAGCCAAGGTGGTCACCTCGGGTAATCGAGAGGAAAAATACAGCAGGTCGCCAAAGCCAACAACATAATGGAAAAAAGCCTACGGCACCTGGTATTCCCAGGCGGTCTCCCATCCAGGTACTAACCATGCCCGACCCTGCTTGGCATCCGAGATCAGACGAGATCGAGCGCATTCAGGGTGATGTGGCCGTAGGCGATCTTGCACCCTACTTACAACTCTCTTGACAAAAGCCAAGGTGGTCAGCTCGGGCAATCGAGAGGAAAAATACAGCAGGTCGCCAAAGCCAACAACATAATGGAAAAAAGCCTACGGCACCTGGTATTCCCAGGCGGTCTCCCATCCAGGTACGACCCTGCTTAGCATCCAAGATCAGACGAGATTGAGCGCATTCAGGGTGATGTGGCTGTAGGCAATCTTGCACCTTACTTACAACTCTCTTGACAAAAGCCCAGGTGGTCACCTCGGGCAATCGAGAGGAAAAATACAGCAGGTCGCCAAAGCCAACAACATAATGGAAAAAAGCCTACGGCACCTGGTATTCCCAGGCGGTCTCCCATCCAGGTACTAACCAGGCCCGACCCTGCTTAGCATCCGAGATCAGACGAGATCAAGCGCATTCAGGGTGATGTGGCCGTAGGCAATCTTGCACCCTACTTACAACTCTCTTGACAAAAGCCAAGGTGGTCACCTCGGGCAATCAAGAGGAAAAATACAGCAGGTCGCCAAAGCCAACAACATAATGGAAAAAAGCCTACGGCACCTGGTATTCCCAGACGGTCTCCCATCCAGGTACTAACCAGGCCCGACCCTGCTTAGCATCCGAGATCAGACGAGATTGAGCGCATTCAGGGTGATGTGGCCGTAGGCGATCTTGCACCCTACGTACAACTCTCTTGACAAAAGCCAAGGTGGTCACCTCGGGCAACCAAGAGGAAAAATACAGCAGGTCGCCAAAGCCAACAACATAATGGAAAAAAGCCTACGGCACCTGGTATTCCCAGGCGGTCTCCCATCCAGGTACTAACCAGGCCCGACCCTGCTTAGCATCCAAGATCAGACAAGATTGAGCGCATTGAGGGTGATGTGGCCATAGGTGATCTTGCACCCTACTTACAACTCTCTTGAAAAAAGCCAAGGTGGTCACCTCGGGCAATCGAGAGGAAAAATACAGCAGGTCGCCAAAGCCAACAACATAATGGAAGAAAGCCTACGGCACCTGGTATTCCCAGGCGGTCTCCCATCCAGGTACTAACCAGGCCCGACCCTGCTTAGCATCCGAGATCAGACGAGATCGAGCGCATTCAGGGTGATGTGGCTGTAGGCGATCGTGCACCCTACTTACAACTCTCTTGACAAAAGCCAAGGTGGTCACCTCGGGCAATCGAGAGGAAAAATACAGCAGGTCGCCAAAGGCAACAACATAATGGAAAAAAGCCTACGGCACCTGGTATTCCCAGGCGGTCTCCCATCCAGGAACTAACCAGGCCCGACCCTGTTTAGCTTCCGAGATCAGACGCGATCGAGCGTATTCAGGGTGATGTGGCCGTAGGCGATCTTGCACCCTACTTACAACTCTCTTGACAAAAGCCAAGGTGATCACCTCGGGCAATCGAGAGGAAAAATACAGCAGGGCGCCAAAGCCAACAACATAATGGAAAAAAGCCTACGGCACCTGGTATTCCCAGGCGGTCTCCCATCCAGGTACTAACCAGGCCCGACCCTGCTTAGCATCCGAGATCAGATGAGATTGAGCGCATTCAGGGTGATGTGGCTGTAGGCAATCTTGCACCTTACTTACAACTCTCTTGACAAAAGCCCAGGTGGTCACCTCGGGCAATCGAGAGGAAAAATACAGCAGGTCGCCAAAGCCAACAACATAATGGAAAAAAGCCTACGGCACCTAATATTCCCAGGCGGTCTCCCATCCAGGTACTAACCGGGCCCGACCCTGCTTAGCATCCGAGATCAGACGAAATCGAGCGCATTCAGGGTGATGTGGCCGTAGGCGATCTGGCACCCTACTTACAACTCTCTTGACAAAAGCCAAGGTGGTCACCTCGGGTAATCGAGAGGAAAAATACAGCAGGTCGCCAAAGCCAACAACATAATGGAAAAAAGCCTACGGCACCTGGTATTCCCAGGCGGTCTCCCATCCAGGTACTAACCAGGTCCGACCCTGCTTGGCATCCGAGATCAGACGAGATCGAGCGCATTCAGGGTGATGTGGCCGTAGGCGATCTTGCACCCTACTTACAACTCTCTTGACAAAAGCCAAGGTGGTCAGCTCGGGCAATCGAGAGGAAAAATACAGCAGGTCGCCAAAGCCAACAACATAATGGAAAAAAGCCTACGGCACCTGGTATTCCCAGGCGGTCTCCCATCCAGGTACGACCCTGCTTAGCATCCGAGATCAGACGAGATTGAGCGCATTCAGGGTGATGTGGCTGTAGGCAATCTTGCACCTTACTTACAACTCTCTTGACAAAAGCCCAGGTGGTCACCTCGGGCAATCGAGAGGAAAAATACAGCAGGTCGCCAAAGCCAACAACATAATGGAAAAAAGCCTACGGCACCTGGTATTCCCAGGCGGTCTCCCATCCAGGTACTAACCAGGCCTGACCCTGCTTAGCATCCGAGATCAGACGAGATCGAGCGCATTCAGGGTGATGTGGCCGTAGGCGATCTTTGCACCCTACTTACAACTCTCTTGACAAAAGCCAAGGTGGTCACCTCGGGTAATAGAGAGGATAAATACAGCAGGTCGCCAAAGCCAACAACATAATGGAAAAAAGCCTACGGCACCTGGTATTCCCAGGCGGTCTCCCATCCAGGTACTAACCAGGCCCGACCCTGCTTAGCATCCGAGATCAGAAGAGATCGAGCGCATTCAGGGTGATGTGGCCATAGGCAATCTTGCACCCTACTTACAACTCTCTTGACAAAAGCCAAGGTGGTCACCACGGGCAATCAAGAGGAAAAATACAGCAGGTCGCCAAAGCCAACAACATAATGGAAAAAAGCCTACGGCACCTGTTATTCCCAGACGGTCTCCCATCCAGGTACTAACCAGGCCCGACCCTGCTTAGCATCCGAGATCAGACGAGATTGAGCGCATTCAGGGTGATGTGGCCGTAGGCGATCTTGCACCCTACTTACAACTCTCTTGACAAAAGCCCAGGTGGTCACCTCGGGCAATCGAGAGGAAAAATACAGCAGGTCGCCAAAGCCAACAACATAATGGAAAAAAGCCTACGGCACCTGGTATTCCCAGGCGGTCTCCCATCCAGGGACCAACCAAGCCCGACCCTGCTTAGCATCCGAGATCAGACGAGATTGAGCGCATTCAGGGTGATGTGGCTGTAGGCGATCTTGCACCTTACTTACAACTCTCTTGACAAAAGCCCAGGTGGTCACCTCGGGCAATCGAGAGGAAAAATACAGCAGGTCGCCAAAGCCAACAACATAATGGAAAAAAGCCTACGGCACCTGGTATTCCCAGGCGGTCTCCCATCCAGGTACTAACCAGAGCCGACCCTGCTTAGCATCCGAGATCAGACGAGATTGAGCGCATTCAGGGTGATGTGGCTGTAGGCGATCTTGCACCTTACTTACAACTCTCTTGACAAAAGCCCAGGTGGTCACCTCGGGCAATCGAGAGGAAAAATACAGCAGGTCGCCAAAGCCAACAACATAATGGAAAAAAGCCTACGGCACCTGGTATTCCCAGGCGGTCTCCCATCCAGGTACTAACCAGGCCCGACCCTGCTTAGCATCCGAGATCAGACGAGATCGAGCGCATTCAGGGTGATGTGGCCGTAAGCAATCTTGCACCCTACTTACAACTCTCTTGACAAAAGCCAAGGTGGTCACCTCGGGCAATCAAGAGGAAAAATACAGCAGGTCGCCAAAGCCAACAACATAATGGAAAAAAGCCTACGGCACCTGGTATTCCCAGACGGTCTCCCATCCAGGTACTAACCAGGCCCGACCCTGCTTAGCATCCGAGATCAGACGAGATTGAGCGCATTCAGGGTGATGTGGCCGTAGGCGATCTTGCACCCTACTTACAACTCTCTTGACAAAAGCCCAGGTGGTCACCTCGGGCAATCGAGAGGAAAAATACAGCAGGTCGCCAAAGCCAACAACATAATGGAAAAAAGCCTACGGCACCTGGTATTCCCAGGCGGTCTCCCATCCAGGTACTAACCAGAGCCGACCCTGCTTAGCATCCGAGATCAGACGAGATTGAGCGCATTCAGGGTTATGTGGCTGTAGGCGATCTTGCACCTTACTTACAACTCTCTTGACAAAAGCCCAGGTGGTCACCTCGGGCAATCGAGAGGAAAAATACAGCAGGTCGCCAAAGCCAACAACATAATGGAAAAAAGCCTACGGCACCTGGTATTCCCAGGCGGTCTCCCATGCAGATACTAACCAGGCGCGACCCTGCTTAGTATCCGAGATCAGACGAGATCGAGCGCATTCAGGGTGATGTGGCCGTATGCGATCTTGCACCCTACGTACAACTCTCTTGACAAAAGCCAAGGTGGTCACCTCGGGCAACCAAGAGGAAAAATACAGCAGGTCGCCAAAGCCAACAACATAATGGAAAAAAGCCTACGGCACCTGGTATTCCCAGGCGGTCTCCCATCCAGGTACTACCAGGCCCGACCCTGCTTAGCATCCGAGATCAGACGAGATCGAGCGCATTCAGGGTGATGTGGCCGTAGGCAATTTTGCACCCTACTTACAACTCTCTTGACAAAAGCCAAGGTGGTCACCTCGGGCAATCAAGAGGAAAAATACAGCAGGTCGCCAAAGCCAACAACATAATGGAAAAAAGCCTACGGCACCTGGTATTCCCAGGCGGTCTCCCATCCAGGTACTAACCAGAGCCGACCCTGCTTAGCATCCGAGATCAGACGAGATTGAGCGCATTCAGGGTGATGTGGCTGTAGGCGATCTTGCACCTTACTTACAACTCTCTTGACAAAAGCCCAGGTGGTCACCTCAGGCAATCGAGAGGAAAAATACAGCAGGTCGCCAAAGCCAACAACATAATGGAAAAAAGCCTACGGCACCTGGTATTCCCAGGTGGTCTCCCATCCAGGTACTAACCAGGCCCGACCCTGCTTAGCATCCGAGATCAGACGAGATCGAGCGCATTCAGGGTGATGTGGCCGTAGGCAATCTTGCACCCTACTTACAACTCTCTTGACAAAAGCCAAGGTGGTCACCTCGGGCAATCAAGAGGAAAAATACAGCAGGTCGCCAAAGCCAACAACATAATGGAAAAAAGCCTACGGCACCTGGTATTCCCAGACGGTCTCCCATCCAGGTACTAACCAGGCCCGACCCTGCTTAGCATCAGAGATCAGACGAGATTGAGCGCATTCAGGGTGATGTGGCCGTAGGCGATCTTGCACCCTACTTACAACTCTCTTGACAAAAGCCCAGGTGGTCACCTCGGGCAATCGAGAGGAAAAATACAGCAGGTCGCCAAAGCCAACAACATAATGGAAAAAAGCCTACGGCACCTGGTATTCCCAGGCAGTCTCCCATCCAGGTACTAACCAGAGCCGACCCTGCTTAGCATCCGAGATCAGACGAGATTGAGCGCATTCAGGGTTATGTGGCTGTAGGCGATCTTGCACCATACTTACAACTCTCTTGACAAAAGCCCAGGTGGTCACCTCGGGCAATCGAGAGGAAAAATACAGCAGGTCGCCAAAGCCAACAACATAATGGAAAAAAGCCTACGGCACCTGGTATTCCCAGGCGGTCTCCCATGCAGATACTAACCAGGCGCGACCCTGCTTAGTATCCGAGATCAGACGAGATCGAGCGCATTCAGGGTGATGTGGCCGTATGCGATCTTGCACCCTACGTACAACTCTCTTGACAAAAGCCAAGGTGGTCACCTCGGGCAACCAAGAGGAAAAATACAGCAGGTCGCCAAAGCCAACAACATAATGGAAAAAAGCCTATGGCACCTGGTATTCCCAGGCGGTCTCCCATCCAGGTACTAACCAGGCCCGACCCTGCTTAGCATCCAAGATCAGACAAGATTGAGCGCATTGAGGGTGATGTGGCCATAGGTGATCTTGCACCCTACTTACAACTCTCTTGAAAAAAGCCAAGGTGGTCACCTCGGGCAATCGAGAGGAAAAATACAGCAGGTCGCCAAAGCCAACAACATAATGGAAGAAAGCCTACGGCACCTGGTATTCCCAGGCGGTCTCCCATCCAGGTACTAACCAGGCCCGACCCTGCTTAGCATCCGAGATCAGACGAGATCGAGCGCATTCAGGGTGATGTGGCTGTAGGCGATCGTGCACCCTACTTACAACTCTCTTGACAAAAGCCAAGGTGGTCACCTCGGGCAATCGAGAGGAAAAATACAGCAGGTCGCCAAAGGCAACAACATAATGGAAAAAAGCCTACGGCACCTGGTATTCCCAGGCGGTCTCCCATCCAGGAACTAACCAGGCCCGACCCTGTTTAGCTTCCGAGATCAGACGCGATCGAGCGTATTCAGGGTGATGTGGCCGTAGGCGATCTTGCACCCTACTTACAACTCTCTTGACAAAAGCCAAGGTGATCACCTCGGGCAACGGAGAGGAAAAATACAGCAGGGCGCCAAAGCCAACAACATAATGGAAAAAAGCCTACGGCACCTGGTATTCCCAGGCGGTCTCCCATCCAGGTACGACCCTGCTTAGCATCCGAGATCAGACGAGATTGAGCGCATTCAGGGTGATGTGGCTGTAGGCAATCTTGCACCTTACTTACAACTCTCTTGACAAAAGCCCAGGTGGTCACCTCGGGCAATCGAGAGGAAAAATACAGCAGGTCGCCAAAGCCAACAACATAATGGAAAAAAGCCTACGGCACCTGGTATTCCCAGGCGGTCTCCCATCCAGGTACTAACCAGGCCTGACCCTGCTTAGCATCCGAGATCAGACGAGATCGAGCGCATTCAGGGTGATATGGCCGTAGGCAATCTTGCACCCTTCTTACAACTCTCTTGACAAAAGCCAAGGTGGTCACCTCGGGCAATCAAGAGGAAAAATACAGCAGGTCGCCAAAGCCAACAACATAATGGAAAAAAGCCTACGGCACCTGGTATTCCCAGACGGTCTCCCATCCAGTTACTAACCAGGCCCGACCCTGCTTAGCATCCGAGATCAGACGAGATTGAGCGCATTCAGGGTGATGTGGCCGTAGGCGATCTTGCACCCTACTTACAACTCTCTTGACAAAAGCCCAGGTGGTCACCTCGGGCAATCGAGAGGAAAAATACAGCAGGTCGCCAAAGCCAACAACATAATGGAAAAAAGCCTACGGCACCTGGTATTCCCAGGCGGTCTCCCATCCAGGTACTAACCAGAGCCGACCCTGCTTAGCATCCGAGATCAGACGAGATTGAGCGCATTCAGGGTGATGTGGCTGTAGGTGATCTTGCACCTTACTTACAACTCTCTTGACAAAAGCCCAGGTGGTCACCTCGGGCAATCTAGAGGAAAAATACAGCAGGTCGCCAAAGCCAACAACATAATGGAAAAAAGCCTACGGCACCTGGTATTCCCAGGCGGTCTCCCATCCAGGTACTAACCAGGCCCGACCCTGCTTAGCATCCGAGATCAGACGAGATCGAGCGCATTCAGGGTGATGTGGCCGTAGGCAATCTTGCACCCTACTTACAACTCTCTTGACAAAAGCCAAGGTGGTCACCTCGGGCAATCAAGAGGAAAAATACAGCAGGTCGCCAAAGCCAACAACATAATGGAAAAAAGCCTACGGCACCTGGTATTCCCAGACGGTCTCCCATCCAGGTACTAACCAGGCCCGACCCTGCTTAGCATCCGAGATCAGACGAGATTGAGCGCATTCAGGGTGATGTGGCCGCAGGCGATCTTGCACCCTACTTACAACTCTCTTGACAAAAGCCCAGGTGGTCACCTCGGGCAATCGAGAGGAAAAATACAGCAGGTCGCCAAAGCCAACAACATAATGGAAAAAAGCCTACGGCACCTGATATTCCCAGGCGGTCTCCCATCCAGGTACTAACCAGAGCCGACCCTGCTTAGCATCCGAGATCAGACGAGATTGAGCGCATTCAGGGTTATGTGGCTGTAGGCGATCTTGCACCTTACTTACAACTCTCTTGACAAAAGCCCAGGTGGTCACCTCGGGCAATCGAGAGGAAAAATACAGCAGGTCGCCAAAGCCAACAACATAATGGAAAAAAGCCTACGGCACCTGGTATTCCCAGGCGGTCTCCCATGCAGATACTAACCAGGCGCGACCCTGCTTAGTATCCGAGATCAGACGAGATCGAGCGCATTCAGGGTGATGTGGCCGTATGCGATCTTGCACCCTACGTACAACTCTCTTGACAAAAGCCAAGGTGGTCACCTCGGGCAACCAAGAGGAAAAATACAGCAGGTCGCCAAAGCCAACAACATAATGGAAAAAAGCCTACGGCACCTGGTATTCCCAGGCGGTCTCCCATCCAGGTACTAACCAGGCCCGACCCTGCTTAGCATCCGAGATCAGACGAGATCGAGCACATTCAGGGTGATGTGGCCGTAGGCAATCTTGCACCTTACTTACAACTCTCTTGACAAAAGCCCAGGTGGTCACCTCGGGCAATCGAGAGGAAAAATACAGCAGGTCGCCAAAGCCAACAACATAATGGAAAAAAGCCTACGGCACCTGGTATTCCCAGGCGGTCTCCCATCCAGGTACTAACCAGGCCCGACCCTGCTTAGCATCCGAGATCAGACGAGATCGAGCGCATTCAGGGTGATGTGGCCGTAGGCAATCTTGCACCCTACTTACAACCTTCTTGACAAAAACCAAGGTGGTCACCTCGGGCAATCAAGAGGAAAAATACAGCAGGTCGCCAAAGCCAACAACATAATGGAAAAAAGCCTACGGCACCTGGTATTCCCAGACGGTCTCCCATCCAGGTACTAACCAGGCCCGACCCTGCTTAGCATCCGAGATCAGACGAGATTGAGCGCATTCAGGGTGATGTGGCCGTAGGCGATCTTGCACCCTACTTACAACTCTCTTGACAAAAGCCCAGGTGGTCACCTCGGGCAATCGAGAGGAAAAATACAGCAGGTCGCCAAAGCCAACAACATAATGGAAAAAAGCCTACGGCACCTGGTATTCCCAGGCGGTCTCCCATCCAGGTACTAACCAGAGCCGACCCTGCTTAGCATCCGAGATCAGACGAGATTGAGCGCATTCAGGGTTATGTGGCTGTAGGCAATCTTGCACCTTACTTACAACTCTCTTGACAAAAGCCCAGGTGGTCACCTCGGGCAATCGAGAGGAAAAATACAGCAGGTCGCCAAAGCCAACAACATAATGGAAAAAAGCCTACGGCACCTGGTATTCCCAGGCGGTCTCCCATGCAGATACTAACCAGGCGCGACCCTGCTTAGTATCCGAGATCAGACGAGATCGAGCGCATTCAGGGTGATGTGGCCGTATGCGATCTTGCACCCTACGTACAACTCTCTTGACAAAAGCCAAGGTGGTCACCTCGGGCAACCAAGAGGAAAAATACAGCAGGTCGCCAAAGCCAACAACATAATGGAAAAAAGCCTACGGCACCTGGTATTCCCAGGCGGTCTCCCATCCAGGTACTAACCAGGCCCGACCCTGCTTAGCATCCAAGATCAGACAAGATTGAGCGCATTGAGGGTGATGTGGCCATAGGTGATCTTGCACCCTACTTACAACTCTCTTGAAAAAAGCCAAGGTGGTCACCTCGGGCAATCGAGAGGAAAAATACAGCAGGTCGCCAAAGCCAACAACATAATGGAAGAAAGCCTACGGCACCTGGTATTCCCAGGCGGTCTCCCATCCAGGTACTAACCAGGCCCGACCCTGCTTAGCATCCGAGATCAGACGAGATCGAGCGCATTCAGGGTGATGTGGCCGTAGGCGATCTTGCACCCTACTTACAACTCTCTTGACAAAAGCCAAGGTGGTCAGCTCGGGCAATCGAGAGGAAAAATACAGCAGGTCGCCAAAGCCAACAACATAATGGAAAAAAGCCTACGGCACCTGGTATTCCCAGGCGGTCTCCCATCCAGGTACGACCCTGCTTAGCATCCGAGATCAGACGAGATTGAGCGCATTCAGGGTGATGTGGCTGTAGGCAATCTTGCACCTTACTTACAACTCTCTTGACAAAAGCCCAGGTGGTCACCTCGGGTAATAGAGAGGATAAATACAGCAGGTCGCCAAAGCCAACAACATAATGGAAAAAAGCCTACGGCACCTGGTATTCCCAGGCGGTCTCCCATCCAGGTACTAACCAGGCCCGACCCTGCTTAGCATCCGAGATCAGAAGAGATCGAGCGCATTCAGGGTGATGTGGCCGTAGGCAATCTTGCCCCCTACTTACAACTCTCTTGACAAAAGCCAAGGTGGTCACCTCGGGCAATCAAGAGGAAAAATACAGCAGGTCGCCAAAGCCAACAACATAATGGAAAAAAGCCTACGGCACCTGGTATTCCCAGATGGTCTCCCATCCAGGTACTAACCAGGCCCGACCCTGCTTAGCATCCGAGATCAGATGAGATTGAGCGCATTCAGGGTGATGTGGCCGTAGGCGATCTTGCACCCTACTTACAACTCTCTTGACAAAAGCCCAGGTGGTCACCTCGGGCAATCGAGAGGAAAAATACAGCAGGTCGCCAAAGCCAACAACATAATGGAAAAAAGCCTACGGCACCTGGTATTCCCAGGCGGTCTCCCATCCAGGTACTAACCAGAGCCGACCCTGCTTAGCATCCGAGATCAGACGAGATTGAGCGCATTCAGGGTGATGTGGCTGTAGGCGATCTTGCACCTTACTTACAACTCTCTTGACAAAAGCCCAGGTGGTCACCTCGGGCAATCGAGAGGAAAAATACAGCAGGTCGCCAAAGCCAACAACATAATGGAAAAAAGCCTACGGCACCTGGTATTCCCAGGCGGTCTCCCATCCAGGTACTAACCAGGTCCGACCCTGCTTGGCATCCGAGATCAGACGAGATCGAGCGCATTCAGGGTGATGTGGCCGTAGGCGATCTTACACCCTACTTACAACTCTCTTGACAAAAGCCAAGGTGGTCAGCTCGGGCAATCGAGAGGAAAAATACAGCAGGTCGCCAAAGCCAACAACATAATGGAAAAAAGCCTACGGCACCTGGTATTCCCAGGCGGTCTCCCATCCAGGTACGACCCTGCTTAGCATCCGAGATCAGACGAGATTGAGCGCATTCAGGGTGATGTGGCTGTAGGCAATCTTGCACCTTACTTACAACTCTCTTGACAAAAGCCCAGGTGGTCACCTCGGGCAATCGAGAGGAAAAATACAGCAGGTCGCCAAAGCCAACAACATAATGGAAAAAAGCCTACGGCACCTGGTATTCCCAGGCGGTCTCCCATCCAGGTACTAACCAGGCCCGACCCTGCTTAGCATCCGAGATCAGACGAGATCGAGCGCATTCAGGGTGATGTGGCCGTAGGCGATCTTGCACCCTACTTACAACTCTCTTGACAAAAGCCAAGGTGGTCAGCTCGGGCAATCGAGAGGAAAAATACAGCAGGTCGCCAAAGCCAACAACATAATGGAAAAAAGCCTACGGCACCTGGTATTCCCAGGCGGTCTCCCATCCAGGTACGACCCTGCTTAGCATCCGAGATCAGACGAGATTGAGCGCATTCAGGGTGATGTGGCTGTAGGCAATCTTGCACCTTACTTACAACTCTCTTGACAAAAGCCCAGGTGGTCACCTCGGGTAATAGAGAGGATAAATACAGCAGGTCGCCAAAGCCAACAACATAATGGAAAAAAGCCTACGGCACCTGGTATTCCCAGGCGGTCTCCCATCCAGGTACTAACCAGGCCCGACCCTGCTTAGCATCCGAGATCAGAAGAGATCGAGCGCATTCAGGGTGATGTGGCCGTAGGCAATCTTGCCCCCTACTTACAACTCTCTTGACAAAAGCCAAGGTGGTCACCTCAGGCAATCAAGAGGAAAAATACAGCAGGTCGCCAAAGCCAACAACATAATGGAAAAAAGCCTACGGCACCTGGTATTCCCAGATGGTCTCCCATCCAGGTACTAACCAGGCCCGACCCTGCTTAGCATCCGAGATCAGATGAGATTGAGCGCAATCAGGGTGATGTGGCCGTAGGCGATCTTGCACCCTACTTACAACTCTCTTGACAAAAGCCCAGGTGGTCACCTCGGGCAATCGAGAGGAAAAATACAGCAGGTCGCCAAAGCCAACAACATAATGGAAAAAAGCCTACGGCACCTGGTATTCCCAGGCGGTCTCCCATCCAGGTACTAACCAGAGCCGACCCTGCTTAGCATCCGAGATCAGACGAGATTGAGCGCATTCAGGGTGATGTGGCTGTAGGCGATCTTGCACCTTACTTACAACTCTCTTGACAAAAGCCCAGGTGGTCACCTCGGGCAATCGAGAGGAAAAATACAGCAGGTCGCCAAAGCCAACAACATAATGGAAAAAAGCCTACGGCACCTGGTATTCCCAGGCGGTCTCCCATCCAGGTACTAACCAGAGCCGACCCTGCTTAGCATCCGAGATCAGACGAGATTGAGCGCATTCAGGGTGATGTGGCTGTAGGCGATCTTGCACCTTACTTACAACTCTCTTGACAAAAGCCCAGGTGGTCACCTCGGGCAATCGAGAGGAAAAATACAGCAGGTCGCCAAAGCCAACAACATAATGGAAAAAAGCCTACGGCACCTGGTATTCCCAGGCGGTCTCCCATCCAGGTACTAACCAGGCCCGACCCTGCTTAGCATCCGAGATCAGACGAGATCGAGCGCATTTAGGGTGATGTGGCCGTAGGCAATCTTGCACCCTACTTACAACTCTCTTGACAAAAGCCAAGGTGGTCACCTCGGGCAATCAAGAGGAAAAATACAGCAGGTCGCCAAAGCCAACAACATAATGGAAAAAAGCCTACGGCACCTGGTATTCCCAGACGGTCTCCCATCCAGGTACTAACCAGGCCCGACCCTGCTTAGCATCCGAGATCAGACGAGATTGAGCGCATTCAGGGTGATGTGGCCGTAGGCGATCTTGCACCCTACTTACAACTCTCTTGACAAAAGCCCAGGTGGTCACCTCGGGCAATCGAGAGGAAAAATACAGCAGGTCGCCAAAGCCAACAACATAATGGAAAAAAGCCTACGGCACCTGGTATTCCCAGGCGGTCTCCCATCCAGGTACTAACCAGAGCTGACCCTGCTTAGCATCCGAGATCAGACGAGATTGAGCGCATTCAGGGTTATGTGGCTGTAGGCGATCTTGCACCTTACTTACAACTCTCTTGACAAAAGCCCAGGTGGTCACCTCGGGCAATCGAGAGGAAAAATACAGCAGGTCGCCAAAGCCAACAACATAATGGAAAAAAGCCTACGGCACCTGGTATTCCCAGGCGGTCTCCCATGCAGATACTAACCAGGCGCGACCCTGCTTAGTATCCGAGATCAGACGAGATCGAGCGCATTCAGGGTGATGTGGCCGTATGCGATCTTGCACCCTACGTACAACTCTCTTGACAAAAGCCAAGGTGGTCACCTCGGGCAACCAAGAGGAAAAATACAGCAGGTCGCCAAAGCCAACAACATAATGGAAAAAAGCCTACGGCACCTGGTATTCCCAGGCGGCCCCCCATCCAGGTACCAACCAGCCCGACCCTGCTTAGCATACGAGAACGAGCGCATTAAGGGTAATGTGGCCGTAGGCGATCTTGCACCCTATTTACAACTCTCTTGACAAAAGCCAAGGTGGTCACCTCGGGCAATCGAGAGGAAAAATACAGCAGGTCGCCAAAGCCAACAACATAATGGAAAAAAGCCTACGGCACCCGGTATTCCCAGGCGGTCTCCCAACCAGGTACTAACCAGGCCAGACCCTGCTTAGCATGCGAGATCAGACGAGATTGAGCGCATTCAGAGTGATGTGGCCGTAGGCAATCTTGCCCCCTACTTACAACTCTCTTGACAAA
>NW_027507791.1:184537583-184545083 GCF_037356315.1 Lithobates pipiens
ATACAGCAGGTCGCCAAAGCCAACAACATAATGGAAAAAAGCCTACGGCACCTGGTATTCCCAGGCGGTCTCCCAACCAGGTACTAAACAGGGCCGACCCTGCTTAGCATCCGAGATCAGACGAGATCGAGCGCATTCAGGGTGATGTGGCCGTAGGCGATCTTGCACCCTACTTACAACTCTCTTGACAAAAGCCAAGGTGGTCACCTCGGGCAATCGAGAGGAAAAATACAGCAGGTCGCCAAAGCCAACAACATAATGGAAAAAAGCCTACGGCACCTGGTATTCCCAGGCGGTCTCCCATCCAGGTACTAACCAGGCCCGACCCTGCTTAGCATCTGAGATCAGACGAGATCGAGCGAATTCAGGGTGATGTGGCCGTAGGCGATCTTGCATCCTACTTACAACTCTCTTGACAAAAGCCAAGGTGTTCACCTCGGGCAATCGAGAGGAAAAATACAGCAGGTCGCCAAAGCCAACAGCATAATGGAAAAAAGCCTACGGCACCTGGTATTCCCAGGCGGTCTCCCATCCAGGTACTAACCAGACCCGACACTGCTTAGCATCCGAGATCAGACGAGATCAAGCGCATTCAGGGTGATGTGGCCGTAGGCGATCTTGCACCCTACTTACAACTCTCTTGACAAAAGCCAAGGTGGTCACCTCGGGCAATCGAGAGGAAAAATACAGCAGGTCGCCAAAGCCAACAACATAATGGAAAAAAGCCTACGGCACCTGGTATTCCCGGGCGGTCTGCCATCCAGGTACTAACCAGGCCCAACGCTGCTTATCATCCGAGATCAGATGAGATCGAGCGCATTCAGGGTGATGTGGCCGTAGGCGATCTTGCACCCTACTTACAACTCTCTTGACAAAAGCCAAGGTGGTCACCTCGGGCAATCGAGAGGAAAAATACAGCTGGTCGCCAAAGCCAACAACATAATGGAAAAAAGCTTACGGCACCTGGTATTCCCAGGCGGTCTCCCATCCAGGTACTAAGCAGGCCCGACCCTGCTTAGCATGCGAGATCAGACGAGATGGAGCGCATTCAGGGTGATGTGGCCGTAGGCGATCTTGCACCCTACTTACAACTCTCTTGACAAAAGCCAAGGTGGTCACCTCGGGCAATCGAGAGGAAAAATACAGCAGGTCGCCAAAGCCAACAACATAATGGAAAAAAGCCTACGGCACCTGGTATTCCCAGGCGGTCTCCCATCCAGGTACTAACCAGGCCCGACCCTGCTTAGCATCTGAGATCAGATGAGATCTTGCACCCTACTTACAACTCTCTTGACAAAAGCCAAGGTGGTCACCTCGGGCAATTGAGAGGAAAAATACAGCAGGTCGCCAAAGCCAACAACATAATGGAAAAAAGCCTACGGCACCTAGTATTCCCAAGTGGTCTCCCATCCAGGTACTAACCAGGCCCGACCCTGCTTAGCATCCGAGATCAGACGAGATCGAGCGCATTCAGGGTGATGCGGCCGTAGGCGATCTGGCATCCTACTTACAACTCTCTTGACAAAAGCCAAGGTGGTCACCTCGGGCAATCGAGAGGAAAAATACAGCAGGTCGCCAAAGCCAACAACATAATGGAAAAAAGCCTACGGCACCTGGTATTCCCAGGCAGTCTCCCATCCAGGTACTAACCAGGCCCGACCCTGCTTAGCATCTGAGATCAGACGAGATCGAGCGCATTCAGGGTGATGTGGCCGTAGGCAATCTTGCACCCTACTTACAACTCTCTTGACAAAAGCCAAGGTGGTCACCTCGGGCAATCGAGAGGAAAAATACAGCAGGTCGCCAAAGCCAACAACATAATGGAAAAAAGCCTACGGCACCTGGTATTCACAGGCGGTCTCCCATCCAGGTACTAACCAGGCCCGACCCTGCTGAGCATCCGAGATCAGACGAGATCGAGCGCATTCAGGGTGATGTGGCCGTAGGCGATCTTGCGCTCTACTTACAACTCTCTTGACAAAAGCCAAGGTGGTCACCTCGGGCAATCGAGAGGAAAAATACAGCAGGTCGCCAAAGCCAACAACATAATGGAAAAAAGCCTACGGCACCTGGTATTCCCAGGCAGTCTCCATCCAGGTACTAACCAGGCCAGACCCTGCTTAGTATCTGAGATCAGATGAGATCGAGCGCAATCATGGTGATGTGGCCGTAGGCGATCTTGCTCCCTACTTACAACTCTCTTGACAAAAGCCAAGGTGGTCACCTCGGGCAATCGAGAGGAAAAATACAGCAGGTCGCCAAAGCCAACAACATAATGGAAAAAAGCCTACGGCACCTAGTATTCCCAGGCGGTCTCCCATCCAGGTACTAACCAGGCCCGACCCTGCTTAGCATCCGAGATCAGACGAGATCGAGTGCATTCAGGGTGATGTGGCCGTAGGCGGTCTTGCACCCTACTTACAACTCTCTTGACAAAAGCCAAGGTGGTCACCTCGGGCAATCGAGAGGAAAAATACAGCAGGTCGCTAAAGCCAACAACATAATGGAAAAAAGCCTACGGCACCTGGTATTCCCAGGCGGTCTCCCATCCAGGGACTAACCAGGCCCAACCCTGCTTAGCATCCAAGATCAGACGAGATCGAGCGCATTCAGGGTGATGTGGCCGTAGGCGGTCTTGCACCCTACTTACAACTCTCTTGACAAAAGTCAAGGTGGTCACCTCGGGCAATCGAGAGGAAAAATACAGCAGGTCGCCAAAGCCAACAACATAATGGAAAAAAGCCTACGGCACCTGGTATTCCCAGGGGGTCTCCCATCCAGGTGCTAACCAGGCCCGACCCTACTTAGCATTCGAGATCGAGCACATTCAGGGTGATGTGGCTGTAGGCGATCTTGCACCCTACTTACAACTCTCTTTTTTTTATAAATTCTTTATTTTTTCATCTTTTCTTTCCATAGATTTCACATTACATTTCGTTTTACATCTACAACTTCTTTAACAGCTATAACAGTCTTATAATATTTCAATCCATACCTCAATTCCATGTCATCCTCCCCCCTCCCTCACCCTTCCCTCCCAGAGAAATAAATAGATAAATATACAAACAAGAAAAAAAAAAAAAAAAAAAAAAAAAAAAAAAAAAAATGAAAAAAAAAAAAAAAAAAAAGTTTGAATTTTCACTATAATCCCCCCCCTCACTCCCCCCCCCCCACCACCACCACCACCCGCCTGCTCTATCATATTTCGAAATGTTTCACATCATACTTTCTCTATAATTTAGATATGGAGCCCAGATCTTCTGATATTTCTCGTCTTGATCTCTCATTGTCATTGTTAAATTTTCCATTTGTTGGATTTCTGCAATTCTCTGAAACCACTGTGCTCTAGCTGGAGGGTTGCTTTTTTTCCACAGAACCGGGATACATGCCCTTGCTGCTATCAATAAATGTCTCAGCAAAGAATTTTTGAATCTTTCTATTGCCATTGGGATGTCCAGCAGCAGAAAAGTTGCCGGTTTATCTCCCAGGTCAATTCCTGTAATCCTTACAATAGTATCGGCTACCATCTCCCAGAACACTCTAATTTTTGGACATTCCCAAAATATATGTAATAATGTTCCTTCTGCTCCATGACATCTCCAACATGTCTCTGATATCTGGGGGTAAATTTGATGTAACACTTTTGGTGTTCTATACCACCTAGTAAGGATCTTGTATCCCCCTTCTTGATATCTGCTTGCCATCGAGGCCTTTTGATTAAACAACAGCATCTTATCCTTTTGTTCTGGGGAAAACGTAGTCCCTAAATCTCTTTCCCAAGCCTGTAAAAAGGGCAAATCTTGTGAAGTCTCCTGTTCTATTAACATACTATAAAAATAAGACATCAGATGTCTCAGTTCCTCTCCTTTCAAACAGATCTCTTCAAACTCAGTCAATGCCCTTATTTCTACGTATACCTTTGATTTAGATCTAATAAAGGCTTCTAATTGCCTCATTCTGAAAGGGTCTAGTCCTAATGTCATTCCTTTTTCAATATCTTTTTTAGTCATTAACCGGTTGCCTACCGAGAAATGACAAATTCTACTCATACCTCTATCTTGTATTGTTTTAAACTTTGGATCTGTCATTCCCGGTAGAAATGCTGGGGTACCAAGGATAGGAAGGAGCGGACTGGGAGTTCTTGAAATAGATGTTTTCCTGAATACTCTTTTAGTTATTCGTAATGTCTCCCCTAGTATTGGATGTTTTCTCAATCCCATTGGTATTTCTGTATCTGGAATCCACACTAATCCTTCCATTGGGATATCTGTCGCTGCTTGTTCTGTCTGTATCCACGGTTTTTCGTTTTTAAGCCTACACCATTCCACTACTCTAGTTAAGTGTGAGGCCTCCTGGTATTTTATTGGATCTGGAAGTCCTATCCCTCCTTTTCCTTTGGGGAGTACTAAAATATCTCGGCGTACTCTTGCTGGTTTCCCAGCCCAGATGAATTTCATAAATCTTGATCTAAGATCCTTAAACAAACTTGTAGGGATCTTAATTGGTATAGTTTGAATTATGTATAACAGTCTGGGCATCACATTCATCTTAATAATATTGGTTCTCCCGAACCATGTAAAAATCTCTTTGTCCCATTTTTGAAGATCACTTTTGATCTGTCTTACCAGTGGGATATAATTAAGTTCAAACAGTTCATTTAGATTTTTTGACATTTTTGTTCCTAAGTAACTTATATATGAATTCGTCCATCTAAAATCAAATTGCGTGGACACTGCTTGCAACTGAGGCGAATCCATCTCTACTCCCATTGCCTCCGATTTTCCATAGTTTATTCTAAAGTTGGATATTTTCCCATATTCTCGTAGCTCCATTAGTAAAGATGGGAGAGATGTAATTGGGGACGTTACAAAAAAGATCAAATCATCTGCATAAGCTGCCAACTTCTGATCCTCATTTTTTATTTTTACCCCCCTGATATCCACATTGGCACGTATTTTCCTTAAAAAAGGTTCTATTGTCAAAATGAATATCAGGGGTGAGAGGGGACATCCCTGGCGTGTTCCATTTAAAATGGAGAATGGCTCTGATAGTCTGTCATTCACTTTCACCCTAGCACTTGGTTTTGAATATAAGTTTAGGATCCATCTCAGCATCCCCTCCCCCAGGCCTATATGTTGTAGTACTGCTTTTAAGAATATCCAATCCACCCGATCAAACGCTTTTTCTGCATCCGCAGATACTATCACCATTGACTTATGCAATTTTTGTACCAGGTAAATTGTGTTCACCACTCGTTGCGTATTTTCTCTTCCTTCTCTCCCTGGGACGAATCCCACTTGATCTGGGTGTATTAGTTCCGGTATCAAATTTATCAATCTCATGGCTAATATTTTTGTGAACAATTTAAGGTCCACATTCAACAACGAAATAGGTCGGTAGCTGGGACACTGAGAGGGATCCTTTCCTTCTTTCGGTATTACTGTTATATGCGCCAGTAACGTTTCTGTTGGAATTTGCTTCCCTTCCCGTATTGAATTATAAGCTTCCACGAATCTCGGAGCCAATTTCTCCGCGAACATTCTATAATATGACAAAGTAAATCCATCTGGACCTGGTGATTTACCTAATTTCAATATTTTTAATACTTTTGCAACTTCCTCTAGAGTGATTGGTACATCTATTTCTCTGGCCATTTCCTCTGTTATTTTTGGCATTTCTGTCCTTTCAATATATTCTCTAGCGATCTCTCCTTTTTTTAACTCCTCTGCCAACGTAGACTTCTTTTCCAACTGATATAGCTTCTCATAGTATTCTTTGAATACCTGAGCAATTTTCTCCGATGTATTAACCATTTCATCTCTCTGTGTCTTAATTTGTGTAATTGAATTCCTAGTTGTGCTTTCTCTGAGGGCGTTTGCCAACAGTCTCCCTGGTTTATTCCCAAATTCATAGAATCTCCGTTTCCCTCGAGTTAGCTTTGCTTTCGCTTTATCTATTAATTGGAGATTTAATTTTTCACGCAGACCCTCTAATTTCTGTTCTACTAGTTGTGCTTGTGATTTTTTATGTACTGTTTCTAGTTCCCTAATCTCTTTAAGCAAGTTATCAATCGTTTCATTCATTCTGCGTTTTCTATGTGCTCCCATGGATATAAATATTCCTCTCATGACACATTTATGTGCTTCCCATATACAAAAAGGTGTTGTTTCTCCTACTTTATTTGTTGCAAAAAAAACATCCAGTTCTTGTTCTAATTTTACCTTATATTCACTATCCTTTAGTAATGTTTCATTTAACTTCCATTGCCATTCCCTTGGTTCAGCTTCCCCTAATTCAATCACACAACTCGTCGGGGCGTGGTCTGATAGTGTAAATAGGCCAATTGAGGCTTCCACTAGGGATGTAATCACATTCTGGGAGATTAAAATATAGTCAATTCTAGAGTAAGATTTATATTTTGCCGAGAAAAAAGTATAATCTCTGCTCTGTGTGTGAACAGCCCTCCAGCTGTCGATCAGCTGCAATTCTTGCATCATTCTCTTTACTTTCCTTAATTTGACATAAGATAGATGAGACGAGCCTTTTGATGTGTCTTTTATTGGATCCAAAGCCATATTTAGGTCGCCTCCTAACACTAGTATTCCCTCTTTATGTTGTTGAATAATCTGTAAATAGATTTCTAGAGAGGTTACTTGGTTTTCATTTGGCAGATATATATTTACCAATGTCACTTTTTGGCAGCCCAATGTACCTTTTACTATCAGGAGGCGACCTTCCTCATCCATGTATACCCCTTGTTCCTTCCATGGTGTCTGTCTTGCTATTAAAATAGATACCCCACAAGATTTCGAGTTCTGTGAGGTGCTATGATATACCCAGGGGAAATAGTGATCTTTACTCCAAGGGATCCTATCCTTTTTAAAATGAGTTTCCTGTAAGAAAACTATTTGAGATTTAAATCTTTTCAACTCCATTATTAATCGTGTACGTTTCTCTGGGGTGTTTAGTCCCTTAACATTGTATGATGTGAAACTTATTTTAGTCATTTTTATTGTCAGTTCGGGGGGGGGGGGGGGGGAGGGAAAAAGAGAGGAGACGAAAAATAAATAAATATATAAAAATAAAACCCAATCCACGCCCCAAAACAACCCCTTCTTTCAGATAAATGAGAGACAGATACTATATCCGGAGCTGTCCCCCACGAAAAAAAAAAAAAAAAAAAAAACCCAACGCCTCCGACTTTTCCTCCACCTGGAGGAGAGGCGTTTAATATGGGGGTGTTAGTGAGCAAAAGAGGAGCAAGTGAACCGCGCCCACAACCAGCGTTCTCCACACTAACAATAATTATTTTTCCACCACATTCATCTTTTTCTTGTTAACATAGACATGATCTTTATCATTATCTTTACTTAATCCTTTACTTTTCACATATTATCTCTATTCTTCCCCTTTATTTCTTTTCCCTTTCTCTTTCTCTTTCCCATCTTCTCTCCCTTCTCTCCCTCCTCCCCCTCATCATTTCTACTGCTACCCCTCTCT